>NC_053169.1:67112462-67274962 GCF_016835505.1 Polypterus senegalus | reverse complement strand
CCAACGAAAACCACACTTAATAGAATAAACACTGGTCTGACCAAACTCCGGAATAACAACCACCTCGATGCACAGAATTATTATAAAATGAAATCCAACGATGCTATCTGCCCTGAATTTTACGGACTCCCAAAAATACATAAAACACCACTGAAATTCAGACCAGTGGTCAGCCTAATAGGCGGACCATCCTATAACTTATCAAAAAGACTCTTCCAATTACTCAAACATCTAACTTTTGATTCAGACTATTCTGTGGACAGCGCTGAGTTGGCATTACAACGCTTAAAAGATTTTATCCGTCGCCGAGGATGAAATCATGGTCTCGTTTGATGTTGTGTCGCTATACACCATGATACCGATTCATCTAGCCACAGAAACACTTTTAATGAAACTGGAAAGTGACCCCATTATAGAAACAAGAACTAAGCTATCGATTAAAGACATACTACACGTAATATCACTCTGCCAAAAAACTCACTTTCATTTTAACGGCAAATACTATACTCAGAAAGAAGGCATGCCAATGGGATCGCCGTTATCAGGACTTCTAGCAGAACTGGTAATACAACGATTTGAAAATATGGCTCTATCTCAGTTCACACCCAAAATCTGGATACACTATGTGGACGACACATTCGTCATAATAAAAAAAAAAATGATCAGCTGAATGAATTCTACAAGCACATCAACTCAATATTCCCGGCAATCCAATTCACAATGGAGAAAGAAATTAACCGACACATCAGCTTCCTAGGCATCTACATTGAAAGAAGTAATGACGCCACCCTGACTACTAGTGTTTACCGTAAAGAATGCTATGCAGACAAGATATTACACTTCGCCAGCAACCACCCGATATCTCATAAACAGAGCTGTGTTAAAACTCTATTCAGAAGAGTCCACACCCACTGTAATACGAAGGAAACAAAAATGAAAGAGAGACGCTATCTCTTCCACCTTTTCACTTCAAACGGATACTCGAAAACATTCATTAATCAAAGCCTACACAGCAGACGCCAAAAAACTCAACAAACAATTGACTCGAATCATAACCCCCACCCAACCTGGCACTCACTCCCTTATCACCACAATGTGTCTGAAGGTGCTGCACACATCCTGGCCAAGTCAGGTGTCAGAATAGCACACAAACCCATGAACAATCTGCGCACGGTCCTCTTTAATGCCAAAAACAAGAAATCGACAGCAGAAACACTAAACGCAGTATACAGCATTCCATGCAATTCGTGCTCAGCGGTATACATAGGACAAACTTCAAAAAGAATCGCAACACGATACAGGAACA
The DNA here is from genome assembly GCF_016835505.1 of Polypterus senegalus. NCBI lineage: Eukaryota > Metazoa > Chordata > Cladistia > Polypteriformes > Polypteridae > Polypterus > Polypterus senegalus. The sequence continues at coordinate 67,273,656 of NC_053169.1, read as the reverse complement.
CCGCGCGTCAGAAGAAAGGACGACTGTCATTGATCTATAAGCATACTAAATCAACAGGACATACATTTAATTGGGACGATGTACAAGTAAAATTTAAAGCCAATAATAAAAGTGCTAGAGAGCTGGCTGAATCCTGGTTATCAAATGAGAACGCCATCAACAGAGACTTGGACATAAATCCAGCATATACAAACTTAAGAAGAACTTATCTATACTAATAAAAGGCAAAGCCCTCACTCACTCACTCACTCACTCACTGACTCATCACTAATTCTCCAACTTCCCGTGAGGGTGGAAGGCTGAAATATGGCAGGTTCATTCCTTACAGCTTCCTTTGGGACTCCAGCGCACCACAGTGAGAGCCATTATCCACAAATGGCAAAAACATGGAACAGTGGTGTACCTTCCCAGGAGTGGCCGGCCGACCAAAAATTACCCCAAGAGCGCAGAGACGACTCATCCGAGAGGTCACAAAAGACACCAGGACAACGTCTAAAGAACTGCAGGCCTCACTTGCCTCAATAAAGGTCAGTGTTCACGACTGAACCATAAGAAAGAGACTGAGCAAAAACGGCCTGCATGGCAGATTTCCAAGACGCAAACCACTGTTAAGCAAAAAGAACATTAGGGCTCGTCTCAATTTTGCTAAGAAACATCTCAATGATTGCCAAGACTTTTGGAAAAATACCTTGTGGAGTGATGAGACAGAAGTTGAACTTTTTGGAAGGCAAATGTCCTGTTACATCTGGCGTAAAAGGAACACAGCATTTCAGAAAAAGAACATCATACCAACAGTAAAATATGGTGGTGGTAGTGTGATGGTCTGGGGTTGTTTTGCTGCTTCAGGACCTGGAAGGCTGTGATAGATGGAACCATGAATTCTACTGTCTACCAAAAAATCCTGAAGGAAAATGTCCGGCCATCTGTTCACAACTCAAGCTGAAGCGATCTTGGGTGCTGCAACAGGACAATGACCCAAAACACACCAGCAAATCCACTTCTGAATGGCTGAAGAAAAACAAAATGAAGACTTTGGAGTGGCCTAGTCAAAGTCCTGACCTGAATCCAATTGAGATGCTATGGCATGACCTTAAAAAGGCGGTTCATGCTAGAAAACCCTCAAATAAAGCTGAATTACAACAATTCTGCAAAGATTAATGGGCCAAAATTCCCCCATAGCGCTGTAAAAGACTCATTGCAAATTATTGCAAACGCTTGATTGCAGTTATTGCTGCTAAGGGTGGCCCAACCAGTTATTAGGTTCAGGGGGCAATTGCTTTTTCACACAGGGCCATGCAGGTTTGGATTTTTTTTTCTCCCTAAATAATAAAAACCATCATTTAAAAACTGCATTTTGTGTTTACTTGTGTTATATTTGACTAATGGTTAAATGTGTTTGATGATCAGAAACATTTTGTGTGACAAACATGCAAAAGAATAAGAAATCAGGAAGGGGGAAAATAGTTTTTCACACCACTATGTGTGTGTGTGTGTGTATGTATATATATGAATGAATGACAGCAACACTCGTCACTCACAACAGTGACAAAACAATTACATTGACAATCATGTTACGTTATTTTCAAAATGTTTCCTTTTCTTTTTCATTACTTCTTTAACACACTACTTCTCAGCTGCAAAGCGTGGGTAATTTGCTAGTTTTTACTATTTAAGACACTAACAGTGATAGGGAAATTGGCCGATCACAAAAATTGAACTTTTCAGCAACTGCTTTTCTAAGCTTTATGGTAAAATTGATGCAGTGTTCCTTTACGTAAGGCAAAAGAGTAGCTGAGCTAGTGCATGTTTTTCTTTTCTTGCAGCTAACTTCCTGTATCTATATTAATAAAAGGCAAAGCCCTCACTGACTCACTCACTCATCACTAATTCTCCAACTTCCCGTGTAGGTAGAAAGCTGAAATTTGGCAGGCTCATTCCTTGCACGTTACTTACAAAAATTAAGCAGGTTTCATTTCAAAATCCTACACGTAACAGGCATAACTGAATCCTACTTACGTACATATATACGTCCATAGCCTGCAGCTCGGTTGCCGTGTGAGGCGGCGTTGTGTCTCCCATCACCACGCCTCCCATGTAGTTGGCTGCCTGCCTATATTGCATCCCCCATCCCCACACCTCCCATGTAATTGACTGCCTACCTATATAAGGCCGTCCTTTGCTCCTGTCTCTTCATTCCCTTCCTTGGTTTGCCACGGTATTCATGTCTCCCAGCTGATAACTGCAGCCTTTTTATTTAATCCACGGCTTCTCCGCGGTTTTATTGTTCGTTTATTACAATTATAGTTATTGTGTAGGTATTTTAGACTTGGTTTACTGTTCAGGTACCTATTTCCTTTATCGTTCCAACCGTACCACCATTAACACGTCTATTGAGGTGATCAACATCGATCAAAGAACTGTCACTTACTGAGTGGTTTCCATGCCCGGAAATGCCGCCTGCCTTTTACAATCTCTGTGTTACATATTGCACAGGCACATCAGTCTCAATCTTGATATCCAGAGGAACATTGTGTCTTATGTATTGAATGACTGGGACAGGTTTAAGGAGTGGACTGATGACGGTTCAGGAGATAATTATACTACATAGGTACTACATCACTATAAGAGTGAAATGCTAAAGCCCTTCACCTATGCTTCTGCACGTGAGTTGATGGCTGATGCTGAACTCTCAAAAGCTGGATGCGAAGTTATCGATGAAGCCAGTTTTTATGCTTACAACACTTGACAGATGCCGAATGTCACTTCAACACAAGTCCTGCAAATACTAACATAATTGAAACAAACCATGAAACTCAAACCGATTATGACAGCAGTAATCCAAGCTGTGAGAAAACAGTAAATAGTAGGCGTGTCAGACATTGTGGTACATTTTCTGATGCAGCTAGACGAAAACAACTTTGTGACGCTGCCGCCAAATACTCAGAAAAAAATCCACAAGTTAATAGACACAGTGTCGTTAAATACTCGCAGGAAAATCCACAAAATTCATAGAGAAACTGTCGCTAAATACTCGCAGAAAAATCCACAAGTTAATACCGTGAATGCCTCTTAAACATCTTAGATTCACGATTACCGATTTGGGTAGTGAACACTTCGATGAATGAAACCTGTTATCTTTACAACGGTTGACAAACACGGAATGTAACTTGAACACAACAACTCCAAATTACGAACCCGATTGAAAGAAATAATGATAATCAAATCATTGATGACTACAACACTCATAACAATGACCTAACAATTCCACTGACAATCAAGTTACGTTATTTTTAAAATGTTTCCTTTCTTTTTCATAACTTCTTTAACACACTACTTCTCCGCTGCGAAGCGCGGGTATTTTGCTAGTTATATATAAAGAGCAGCTTGTCAAAAGCTTGCTTTACCAGAGACCGAGGGAAGATTGGAATAGTGGCTTTTATGTTAAAGAAGCGAGCAATAAATTCAGGAAAATGAATCAGAAAAGTCATCCAGCGCAATTAGATAATCAGCAAGAAAAGATATTTTAATTAAATCAGACCTTTTGATTTTGTACTTTAACAGGACACCGTTCGTCTTAGTTTGGACCATGATCTTGTGTTAAGTAAAACAGTTTTCATTTTTAATTGGAAAAAGAAAAGATAACAAAGAATTTGAAATTGCTTTGAGCTTGGCAGTCAAATGTGCCTTTTATTTGTGAACTTGATAAGCTTGTTAGCCTTGGGTCTTTTAGATAAGTATCTTAGAAACATTTGATGTATTTGCAGGTTTTTTTGAAAGAATAGTACTGTGTTTATTATGCTGTACAGGTTTTGGTAAGAAACAAGTGCTGCATTATTAAAATGGTAACCCATATTTATAATCACACAAGGCCCTTAACCTGCAATTGTTCCGTCCTGGGATGTTAACCTGCATACAGCTCTGCAAGCAGGGCCTCCAACCTGCAGGGAAAACTTGGGGATTGGTGGCAGGATTGGCAACACAGCCACCAAAAAAAGAAATCTCACACTGTTCCACTCCATCTGAACTAGTGTGGTGCTGAGGTGTCACCTGTTGCATGGCTGCACTCAGGTCCTAATCTGGGATCCTGAGGTGGTTTGTCATATGGTGGGTGCAGCAACAACCTGTAATAGCGCATGCTCCTAACCCCCTCCTCAATAATTATTTATGTCTAGCAGGTACACTGAAGAGGGAAAAATACACAACCCAAACAAATACTAAATGTACATTTTAATAGCCAAAAAAACCCAACTGTAGTGCACTTAATGATCAAAAATCTATAAAGGCATGTAGCTGTATTTAATTTGCTATTATCAAATAATTGATTATGCGTGTGTGCGTGTGCGTGCATATACATGTGTGTATTTACACACACAACTGTATACATATAATTTGGTTAGAGAAATGTTGAAACTACTTAAACTTTTTCAGATAAATACATTACAGACAAAATTATATATAATAGCTTGTAATTATAAGAAGCATTTCTTTTTTAAGCCATATGCATAAGGGATACATATTTTACAAACATTTTATTAGTTAAAGAATGTATATTAAGGATTTTTTTTTTTATTTTAGCATTTTATGGTCACTTAACAATAAGCCTATAGAAGTTTGGTTTTTTTTTAATGAAAAATGAACAGTTAACACCTGTGGTATATAGTTCAATTATGAAAATACCAAAGTTAAGACTTAAATATAGGACGTGTATGGTTATGGTTACATTCGTTTAAGAAGTTGGGCAAAAAATATTGGACTTGGCTTATCCAGTAACATGAAATTGATGATCAGTACCAGCCTTAAAAGACCTGATCAGAGCATCTCTATTAGTACCCAGGATGTTTAACCGAAGCTGGAATATACACAAATATATACCTGTTTTTAATATGAGTATTTAAATGTTCATTTGTGGACAATAGTGTGATGTCTGGTTGCAGCTAATTTGGAAACACATCAGAAGTGGATCAATTCAGAAAGAGGTGGGACCAATTTTATTAAGCTAGGATAATTCTGCTTCTCCTACTGTCTATTTAGGTCAATTTTATCTACAACTCATCAGCCAAAGACTAGCTTCAATATTATTGCATGACACACAGACGCACACACTCACAAATATAGCCAATTTTACGTGATAATTATGTTAAAATGTACATAAAACTATTTTTAAAAATTAGATATAACTTTAGGAAATTGTGCGAATGAAAGTGGAAGTTTTACATTGACACTTCAAAAACTCAATTTTCTTTATTACATTTTTTTTTTTTTGCACTGCCCACTGCTCTTCCCTAAACCTAAGACACTCCTTCCACTTTATCACAGGTGACCTTTTTTCCTTTTGTAGCAAACAGTCTAGCTTGCACAGCACACCATTCAACTTCTTCCCTTTGTTATAACTACAGGTCTCCAGAGTGAGCTTCTATAGAGGAGATACTTCCTCCAAGTGCAATCTGTACAGACAATCTGTTCATTGTTCTCCCCAAGCATAGCCTAGCCAGTGTTGTATAAGATTGTATGATGAACAGTTCCATCAGATTCTATCTTGATCCCTGCTCTAAGCACTGCACACTCTGCTCCTGATGTAATCACACTGTCTAACTGGCTACGTAACAGGGAGGATGCATTGTTCATGTTGAAGCAGGGTGAAGAATACTCATGAGCTATGAACTGAGGACTGGTTTTACCTTTGCCCTCAGCTTTCTCGCACTGGTCTCTGTTGGCATGTTGTGCCACATTTAACTGCTACTGTCTTTTTGCAAACTTTGCACTTCAGTTTGACATCCTATCTTTCATATTTAAGCCAATTCCACACAACTGATTTAACATTATAGCCTTTCTCTGGAACAAGCCCATTTGTAAGAGAAGTGCTGCTCACCATGTTCTTTGTATTAATATGTTTTGTCTGGACACACGAATCTAACTGTTTAAATATACCATTTGGGTTATATAAAACACAAAAAAAAAATCTGTGATTTTCATGTTTGAATATTACTTTAACACATTAATTAAAATTAAATGATTTAATCAAAAAAGTCACCAAGCCCTGCATTGCGCTAGGTAGTGCGGAGATAAAAAAACTACACCAACTCAAGCTCTTCAAGATATTAAACAGAAAGAAAATTTGGAGTGGAATTTTTTTTAGCACAACCTTCGGTTATTTCTAACTTTGATAAGATTTTAATTATTCAAATCTCAACACAGTATGTAATGCAACTCAAAAATGTAAATTGAAATTCTGTATGCATTAAAATCTTTACATTGATGGAAGCAATTTTTAGTCATTAAATGCAAATGCTTCAAGTAGTGCAATCTTTTGAAAAATGTCTGAGTAAAGCTCTATAAACAATATAAAGTTTAAATACAGTCAGCTATTTTGTTTACATTGACGAAAACAAATACTGTTACCGAGGGAGTACAATGAAATGTTACAAATGTTAATTGAATAAGTATTGCAATTATTTTGTAAACATTATACATAAAAGTAAACATTACTCCAAAAGATCGATAGATACTTTATTAATCCCCAAGGGGAAATTCACATACTCCACCAGCAGCATACTGATAAAAACAATATTAATTAAAGAGTGATAAAAATGCAGTGCAAGTAAAAAAAAACATGGTGGAGAGTACAAGGCAGATATAACAGTCAATAATCTTGTGTAGTGTTAATGTTTACCAAACCAGTATTGGCAGTCCAGTCCAGTTATCATCCAGCTGTACTCCCAGGTATTTATAAGTCTGTACCCTCTGCACAAAGTCACCTCTTATAATCATGGGTTCCATGAGGGGCCAGGGCCTCCTAAAATCCACCACCAGCTCTTTAGTTTTGCTGGTGTTCAGTTGTTGGTGGTTTGAGTCGCAACATTTAACAAAGTCCTTGATTAGGTTCCTATACTCCTCATCCTGCCCACTCCTGATGCAACAACCCACAATAGCAGTGCTGTCAGCGAACTTTTGCACGTGGCAGGACACCATGTTGTATTTGAAGTCCGATTTACATAGGATGAACAGGACCGGAGAAAGCACAATCTCCTGCGGCGCTCCTGTGCTGCTGACCGCAACGTCAGACCTGCAGTTCCCGAGACGCACATACTAAGGTCTGTCTGTAAGATAGTATACGATTCATGCCAACAGGTATGAATCTACTTCCATCTCTTTCAGCTTGTCCCTAAGGAGCAGAGGTTGGATGGTGTTGAAGGCGCTAGAGAAGTCCAGAAACATAATTCTTACTGCACCACTGCCTCATTCCAAGTGGGAGAGGGATCGGTGTAGCATGTAGATAATGGCATCCTCTAAGCTGTCATCATAATTTTCTGGCCCTCAACATGCCTTAGTTTATGCTGCTTTAAGATTTCACCAAAAAATGCATAAGACATAAAGAGACATGCTTTTACTATGTTCTTCACATTTTTAGGGTCATACTCAAACACTGCCCCCAAAAACAAAACGAACAACAAATTTAGTGTTCGCATATTCATACTTAGCAGTGAAGCAGTGCTGTTTTGCCATGCGGAAGCAGAGAGCGGATCAGCGAGCGGAAGCAGAGAGCGGATCAGCGAGCGGAAGCAGAGAGCGGATCAGCGAAGGAAGCAGAGAGCGGATCAGCGGCGGAAGCAGAGAGCGGATCAGCGAAGCGGAAGCAGAGAGCGGATCAGCGAGCGGAAGCAGAGAGCGGATCAGCGAAGCGGAAGCAGAGAGCGGATCAGCGAAGCGAAGCAGAGAGGCGCGGCTCCCACAGGCACGTAGCCCTTTGAAAGCACACGAGCAAGTTCACCTGAGATAAAGCCGGCAGCTGACCAGTAGAAATAACCGGCAGTGAGAAATTAAAGTCGATCACTTAGCGGGTGGTGGAAACTTAAAAGCGACGGTGATTCAGCTCAACACGGAAAGCGCAGAAGCACCTATAAAAACGGCAAAGATGACTTCAACATTTAATGTAAGTTCTATCTGCTCTCTGCCCATCGAGGGCACGCTTATATGTTGTGTGTCCTGCAGTATGTACAGCTCAGGTTTTCCGGCCGACAGTGCAGATAGCTTCACCTGCCAAAAATGTTTAGTTAATTTAGAGTTGGTCGGGAAAATACGCAATTGGAGGACCGCGTTAGGAATCTGATAGCGATTAGGCAAACCAAAATTGGATCGACTCGGTTTGTTTAGACAATTCGGCTACATCTGATTCGCTTCAGTCTCTCAGGTCCCACTGTAGTCAGTGCGAGGCCGAAATCAGCAGCACCAATTCAGCCACAGGGCGAGTGGGTAACAGTAAGACGGGGTCTAAGAATCCAAAATTTAGTCCCCAGCACCCAGGTCACCAATTCGGACCCAGAACAGGTTCTCAGCTCTCCAGCGCCTGTGGAAACTGAGAATAATAAAGTGCTCATAATTGGCGATTCCATAGTGCGGAATGTTAGAATTCCAAACTATGTTAAACCAGCAGTTAATGTTAAGTGCCTTGCAGGGGCCAAGATTTCTGGCATAAAGGCCGCATTGGACCGTGTTGCCGACGATGAAGTATCTACCTTATTGCTGCATGTCGGCACTAATGATATTTATTTACAGCAATCTGAGGTATTAAAGCGAACTTCATCTCTATGCACCAAAGCTAAAACAAAATGTCGGAATTTAATTGTATCTGGTCCCTTACCAAGATTGTATAGAGGGATGTGATTTATAGCAGATTGCATTCCTTTCACTGCTGGCTAGAAACCTGGTGTGCAAATAAAAGCATAGCATTTGTGAACAATTGGGATGATTTTTGGGAAAGGCCTGGATTTTTCAGAAGAGATGGTCTTCATCCTAACTGGAGGGATCTTATGTATTATCCCAAAATATGGCAGCAAAACTGCCTGGTTGACTGATTAGAGCACCATCCAGGCCGCAGTCATGTGATCTTAAATCACAGGCTGTTCTTTATCCCACCTGTTATTTTCCTGAAGCTGTTACCCATAATCCCTGTTGTGGGGCATCCAGTAAATTTAGTCTTGAAACAAACCATAAATTAATTGATAACCAAAAATAAGGTGTATAATTAGACCAAGGGATAAAACCAGACACTCCACCAGGGGCATCTGTAATAGAAATTTAATTCAAATTAAAACAAAAATATATCAGCAGTTCAGAAAGAACCATGCAGTTTTAAATGCTGTTTATTGAACATTCGCTCTCTTGGCACTAAAGCTGTTTTGGTAAATGATATAATATTAAGTACAAAATCTGATCTGTGTCTTCTTACTGAAACCTGGCTTAGTAAATGTGACACTGTTCCCTAGCTGAGGCGTCACCAGATGGATACTCGTTCCTTCATAAGTCTAGAGATTCTGGTCGAGGAGGAGGCCTTGGAATAATTCATTGTAACAAAATGCAAATCACTCCTAAAAATTTAGGCAACTTTACATCCTTTGAGGCATTCATTTTAAATATGAAAACAGATTCCAACACAATTATAGTGCTAGTCTACAGACCACCAGGGCCATATTCATTGTTCATGACTGAATTTAGCAACCTTCTGTCTGATTTGGCTATAAATTATGATCACGTAGTTCTGATGGGGATTTTAATGTACACATTGATGTGGAAACTGACACTTTTAGCAAATGTTTTACTTATTTGTTAAATTCAGTAGGATTTTGTCAGATTGTCAAAGGTCCAACTCATAATCATAACCATACATTAGATTTAATTATAACTTACAAAGTTGAAATTCAAAATTTAAATATTACTCCATTAAATGTAGTTATTTCCGATCACTTCTTAATTACGTTTGATTTAGTTCTGCCCATGCCAGCGCTCAGAGATTAAAACAAAGACAGTGCGACATCTAGATTGTAATTCTGCTTCAAAATTTATAGATACCTTGAGTAAGTCGAGTGTAATTGTGGAAAACCATTTAGATCAGTTAACATCAAATGTAAACGTGGAAAACAATTTAGATCAGCTAATATCACATTATAATGTGACCTTGAGAGATGCTCTGGACACAGTGGCTCCCCTAAAACAAAAGTGATCAAAGCACATAGAAACTCTCCCTGGTTTAATGAAAACACTCGAGCTCTTAAATTAGAGTGTCGAAAACTGGAGCGCAGATGGAGAACAACAAAGCTACATGTCTTTCAAATTGCATGGACAGAGAGTGTTAATAAATATAAAAAGGCCCTCTTTAAAGCTCGCTCAGAATACTATTCTACATTAATAGATAGCAATAATAAAAATCCTAGGGTACTTTTTAGAGCAGTGGCTAAATTAACAAATGGGAATTCAGATCAACAGTGCAAAATACCAACAGATATTAGCAGTACAGACTTTATGAACTTCTTCAATGAGAAAATTAAAAATATAAGATCCCAGATCTCAGCATCACAGTACAAACCAAATACTAGCTTAGCAGACCCTGCTCACATTGCATTCAGCACTTTAATAATTTTAATCCTGTAACTGAGCAGGAAGTCTTAACTTTAATTACTAAAATGAAGCCCACTACTTGTTCCCTAGATCCAGTGCCAACAAAACTAGTAAAAGTGCAATGGATGTTCTTGTAGCACCATTCTAAACATTATCAATAGTTCATTATTGCATGGCACAGTACCTGATGCACTAAAAGTGTCAGTCATTAAACCTTTACTTAAAAAGTCAGACCTAGACCCACACATACTAAATAACTATAGGCCTATTTCAAATTTACCATTTCTCTCTAAAATACTAGAGAAAGTAGTCGCCAGTCAGCTTCAGTCACACCTTACGCATTACAATTTATTTGAGAAATTCCAGTCTGGCTTTCGCACTGGTCATAGTACAGAAACGGCACTAACACGGGTTGTAAATGACATTCTGATATCCTCTGATGAAGGAAATTCCACTGTAATTATGTTGTTGGACTTAAGTGCAGCGCATTTGACACCATTGACCATTCTATTTTACTGCACAGGCTAGAAAACGATGTTGGGCTTACAGGCCCGTGCTCGCTTGGTTCAGTTCTTATTTATCAAATCGATTCCAGTATGTACAGAAATGTGCTGACAGTACTCCATCATTATACACAGAAGTTCAATATGGTGTCCGCAGGGCTCAGTACTGGGACCTTTACTGTTTTCACTTTACATGCTTCCACTGGGATCTCTCATTAGGAAACATAATGTTAATTTTCACTGTATGCAGATGACACCCAGTTATACCTTTCATTTAAATCAAATGAAGTTTCTCCGATGTTGTCTTTAATTAGTTGTGTTAGTGAATTAAAGGAATGGATGAATGAGAACTACTTGTCTTTAAATACAGATAAAACAGAGATGTTAATTGTTGGAGGGAATGACGCTGATCACAGCAATATTTTGTCGTCATTTAACTCAGTTGGAATCCCAATTAATTTTACTGAATCAGCCCGCAATCTAGGAGTTATCTTTGACTCTAGCATGTCATTTAAAGCATATTACAAAGTCGTCCAAAACATGTTTTTCCATCTTAAAAATATTAGGAAATTAAGGCGCTTTCTAAATAAACAGGATTGTGAGAAATTAATTCATGCATTTATCTCTAGTAGGATTGACTACTGCAATGCGGTGTTCACTGGCTGTTCAAACTGTTCTCTATACAGCCTCCAGTTAATCCAAAATGCGCTGCAAGAATTATTACAAGAACAAGAAAATATGAACACATAACCCCAGTTCTTAAATCTTTACACTGGCTCCCAGTTAATTTAGGGCAGATTTCAAAATCCTCCTTTTAACATATAAAGCATTAAATGGCCAAGGTCCGCTTACTTGTCTGAACTTATCATGACTTACAAACCTGAGCACATTAAGATCTCAAGATGCCGGTCTGCTTAGGATTCCAAGGATTAATAAAATAACAGTGGGAGGTCGAGCTTTTAGTTACAGGGCCCCTAAACTGTGGAATGGTCTTCCTGCTTCCATAAGAGATGCCCCCTCGGTCTCAGCCTTTAAATCCCGGCTGAAGACTCACTACTTCAGTTTAGCATATCCTGACTAGAGCTGCTGATTAACTGTACATACTGCATCTCTGTTGTTAGTCATTAGCACTATAACATAAGTAACATGATAATTATATTTGAATACTAACCCTCACCTATTCTGTTTCTTTTCTCGGTACCCAAATGTGGCCATTGGTGCCACGGCCCACCTGCCAAGTTGTTTGCCTGCCTATGGTAAAGTCATCCCTGATGGAGGATCACAGGAATCATGGGAAAGAGAGGTCCTTTCATCGGAGCAATGTTTCAGCCGTGGCATGGCCAAATGGAGATGCAGCTAGATGGATGAGGTCTCCAGGACTCTAAAAATATCGAAACCTAATTATGTCATATCATCTACTGTTAAACCGTAATTCTAAAATTTTTATTATGCTGTCTTAAGGAATTGTTCTGTTGTGTATATTGTATTGTATTGACCCCCTACTTTTGACACCTACTGCACGCCCAACCTACCTGGAAAGGGGTCTCTCTTTGAACTGCCTTTCCCGAGGTTTCTTCCATTTTTCCCTACAAGGTTTTTATTGGGAGTTTTTCCTTGTCTTCTCAGAGAGTCAAGGCTGGGGGGCTGTCAAAAGGCAGGGCCTGTTAAAGCCCATTGCGGCACTTCCTGTGTGATTTTGGGCTATACAAAAATAAACTGTATTGTATTGTATTGTACATGTACATATCGTATTAATTGAGAGATGCAGTTCAAGAACTTCAAGTACTTATGTTACTTTTAACAATTGGAGCAGCAAAAAAGTATTTGGCGTACGGGGTGCATTAACCCCCAAGTATGTGGCAGTTTAAGGATTAAAAATCACTTGTAAAAAAAGTAGCACTGTGGCAGTGCACTTCGCAGAAAAGGATTAGAAACAGAGGGAGCAATGGAGCTCCAGTGATGCACTAAACACATATTTTTTCTACAGTTTAAAACTTTATCTGTATTCAGTTAAACACTACTATTTCAAATGCAACAGTTTACAGGTTTATACTTATTGTTTCAGTAATTTAGAAACAAAGACTTTAATGTTAGTCCTTCAAGTGTTTTACTAAACTACTTTAATTGGTACTGTGCAGCAGCAAAGCTGGCATACAGATTTCTACTTATCTTGTGTTTTTTTTTATCGCTATTTATCACTAAAGTTGCTATCTATTAACACTTGTGAGTAGGTGGAAATGAAGCTGCAACTCCATCCGTGCTGACTGATAGTCATGACAGGCTCAACTGTCATAAACCAGAGTGAACCAGAACTGCATTCGTAATATATGCTGTAGATTTGATATACTGTACAATGAAAAATGAATACATTAGTTTAAAATGTTAAAATCAATACTTCAATATTTTTGACAACCCTAGATCAACCAATTTAAGAATAAGAGATGATATGACAGTGGAATGTTGATTACCTGCAAGTCAATCATCTGAACCAACTACAAATGTCTCTGACATTTGCACTCATCCAAAGCAGTACTAACAGTGTAGTAAGTAAAAATCAATGCAATGTCAGATTAGGTGGTTGTTTAACTTGTGTATACCAGCAATGAATGAGCCGCTTCATTTGTTAATGCCAAAATAAAATTTTACTTAACGTTTAAATGCTTTCAAGCACAAAGCACATGTCTTACGGGTAATGAAAACACAAAACTCAGCATTTCAGAAAAATTTGAATATTGTGAAAAAGTTCAATATTGTAGACTCATGGTGGTCATACTCCACTCAGCTAATTACCCCAAAACACCTGCAAAGGTGTCCTGAGCCTTTAAATGGTCTCTCAGTCTGGTTCAGTAGGCTACACAACAATGGGGAAGACTACTGACTTGACAGTTATCCAGAAGACAGTCATTGACATCCTCCACAAAGAGGGTAAACCACAAAAAGGTCATTGCTAAAGATATTGGCTGTTCACAGAGTACTGAATCCAAGCACATTAATGGAAACTTGAGTGGAAGGAAAAAATGTGGCAGAAAAAGGTACACAAGCAACAGGGATAACCACAGCCTTGAGAGGATTCTGAAGCACAGCCCATTCAAGAATTTGGGTGAAGATTCACAAGGAGTGGACTGCGGCTGGAGTCAGTGCTTCAAGAGCCACCACGTATAAATGTATCCGGGACAAGGGCTACAACTGTCACTTTCCTAGTGTCAAGCCACACCTGAACAAGAGACAATGTCAGAAGCGTATTATTACCTGAGCTAAGGAGAAAACGGACTGGATTGTTGCTCAATGGTGCAAAGTCCTCTTTTCAGATGAAAGTAAATTTTGCATTTCGTTTGGAAACCAAGGTCTCAGAGTCTCATGGAGAAGTGGGGGGGCACAGAATCCAAGTTGCTTGAGGTCCAGTGTGAAGTTTCCATAGGTCTCAGCTTTTAAATCCCGGCTGAAAACTCACTACTTCAGTTTAGCATATCCTGACTACAGCTATTAACTGTATAGACTGCATCTCTGTTGTTAGTCATTAGCACTAAAACATAAGTAACATGATAGTTATAATTTGTTACTAACCCTCACCTATTCAGTTTCTCTTCTCGGTACTCAAATGTGGCACTGCCAAGTTGTTTTGCCTGCCTAAGGTAAAGTCATCCCTGACGGAGGACCGCAGGAATCTTGGTGTAGAGGGGTCCTTTCATCGGATTGGCTGGCCAAGCAATGTTTCAGCTGAGGAATGGCCAAATGGGGGAGGCAGCTTGCTGGCCGAGGTCTCCAGGACTCTAAAGAAATCCAAATTATATTATGTGGTATCATCTACTGTTAAATTCTGGTCCATATTTGTAAACTTTTTATTCTTATACTGTATTGAGGATTTGTTCTGATCTGTGTATTGTATTGTATTGACTCCCACTGCACGCCCAACCTACCTGGAAAAGGGTCTCATTTAGAACTGCCTTTCTCAAGGTTTCATCCATTTTTTCCCTACAAGGGTTTTTTTTTTTTTTTGGAAGTTTTTCTTTGTCTTCTTAGAGAGTCAAGGCTAGAGGGGGCTGTCAAGACGCACAGCTTCTTACAACCCATTGTGGCACTTGTGTGATTTTGGGCAATACAAAAATTAATTTAAATAAATCAGTGATTATTTGGGGAGCCATGTCATCTGGTGGTGTTGGTCCACTTTGTTTTATAAAGTCCTAAGTCAGCGCAACCATCTACCAGGAATTTTTTAAGAGCACTTCATGCTTCCCTCTGCTGACAAGCTTTATGGAGATGCCGATTTCATTTTCCAGCATAACCTGGCATTTGCCGACATTGCCTAAAGTACCAATACCGGTTTAATGACCATTGTATCACTGTGCATGACTGGCTAGCAAACTCTCCTAGAATCTATGGGGTACTGTCAAGACGAAAATGAAACACACTAGACCCAACAATGCAGATGAGGCAAAAGCCTCTATCAAAGCATCCTGGGCTTCCATAACAACCTCAGCAGTGCCAAAACCTGATCGCCTCCATGCTATGCTGCACTGATGCAGAAAATCTGCAAAAGGAGCCCTGACCAAGTATTCAGTACATACAGTACATGGACATACTTTTCAGAAGGACAACAATTCTGTTTTTTTTTTTTTTTTTATATTGGTCTTATGTAATATTCAAATTTTTTTGAACATACAGTAATCCCTCGCTATATCACGCTTCGACTTTCGCGGCTTCACTCTATCACGATTGTGTTGTCTTATTTTCTCTTATTTTGTCTAATATATTGGGTAATACAAGTGTAATGGTGACTAAAGGGTGTTATTTCATGTCTAGAGGGCTCTAATATTAAAAAAAAACGTATTTAGAAGGTCGTAAACAGGTTTTCTATACTCTAACTGCAAAAATATTCGATTTATAAATAAAGAATCCTACTTCGCGAAAATTCATTTATCACGGTTGAGTCTGGAATGGATTAACCGTGATAAACGAGGGTTCACTGTACTGAATTTTGAGTTTTCATTACCTGTAAGCCATAATCAGCAAAATGAAACAAAATAAATGCTTGATATATATCACTCTGTGTGTAATGAATCTATATAATACAGGAGTTTCACATTTTGAATAGAATTACTGAAATAAATTAATGTTTCAATGACATTCAGATTTATTAGGATGCACCTGTATGTGAATGGTACATTGGCGAATATAATGCAGTTTTCTCAGTTACAACTAACTGACTAAAAGATACATCAATACAGTTTTTCTAATTCTTCATCTGCACACAGACTAAGCAATTAAGTCTGATCACTCAAATAAGATATTCTGAAAACAAAAACAAAGGCTGTCACACAATGGATTAATGTAAAACTAATTCAGTCTGATTTCACAGAGAAAGTTGGGGAAAATATGTGGGGAAAAAAAAAAAACTATTTGAAATTTTAATCAGCTTGACTCATCCATTAAATATTATTCAAGATTTTTTTTTTTTTTACCAGCTAATGACAGGCATATACTGTACTTTTTAAAAATTGTAGTCTATCGACTACCCACACTCCAATACAAGAGTCGAAAGTAGTATATGTGCTCAAACTGTATGAAAAGATTTGGTCTAATTCACATGCCACGGCTTGGGTATTCAGTTTTAAGGTTTGAGGGGTTTTTGCAAATGTCTATACCACACAACATATCTTGCTTCAGCAACAATGTGCTTATAATGAATGCCTTCAATACTGCATTCAAAAATCTCAAACACTGGGCTTTATTTTTTATGCCAGCCATATTGATCTCTAATTCCATCTCAGGCACAAACAATAACTTTGCACCTGCAGGCCTGAAAAGATATTAAAAAAATAAGAAAAGAGATTCTACTGTGTTCTAATAGGTGTGACCATGAAAATCACGGGGGCTAAGGAAGAACAGAGGTCTTAGGCTTGAATCAGTGTGCATACCCCAGCAACATGTATTGAGGGAAATAAAGAAAAACAAGCATGTAATGTGAAGGTTAGGGGCAGTGAGACTTGAATAGCCCACCCATAAGAACAGTAAACCCATAATGAGCAGAGGAACAGCAGGTAATAAGAGTATGGACAGGCACAAAATGACAGTGGCAGCATTTGAGATTAAGAAGAATGTATGCATTATCTAAACCTGTTTATCCAGAGCAGGATCACAGGAAACCTGGAGCCTACCCCAGCAGGTTTAGATGCAAGGCAGGAAAAATCCCTGGTATGCAATATGTAGGATATGACTGATGTTAAGAACAAAAGGAATGTGATATTTCAACTATCTGTTTTGAGAGAGAGAGAGAGAGAAACATTGAAAAAATGCGGACAGATATTTTAAAACATAATTCTGCTACTGGGTTGTTTTCACAATATCAGGTATTTTGGAGCTGTACGAACTAAAAAACAAATTAATACAGAATAAATACAAAAACACATTAATGTGAATTTTCCCTTGATTAATAAAGTATCTATCGATCTATCTATCTATCTATCTAGTATGTTTAGCTTTTCATCATTTGGCAGACTCTCTTCGCCTACCTACCTGTAGTTCATTAGAAACGTTGCCAACTCAGTAATTTTACAAGGTTTGCATCTCTACGTTGTTAAACAAAGTTTTTAAAGTAAAAGTGATTGGTCAGCAACAATATGCTGATCTTGTACGATGACCTAGTCAGTCTCTCGATCAGTGCTGTTTTATTCTGAAAAAATCGGGAGTGGTCTACTCTAGACTCTTGTGCACTCAGATATGGGATGGATATTTGAGGAGCATACCGCAACACAATCATTATATTATGTACATTAAAGAAACACCAACAACAAATCAAATCAATATACTGAACAAATATTATGAAAGTTGAATAAATTGGACTCTAAGGCTGCATGCATTAAAAAAAAATTTAAAAAAAAAGGGAGTATGTAAAGTACCACTTCCGGTTAATGGATTTGGCCCAAAAATTAATACAGATCTACAATTCTGGTGTAACAACCACATGCCAAATTTTATCCATCTATCTAGTTGTGTTTTTGAGATATTGTGTTTACACACACACACATCATTCTAAAAAAAAAATGTACTTTCATAAGCGGGGAGGTCTAAAACGTCAAGATTCATCAAAATGTTGAGGAAGAATTTTTTTCATGATTACTATACTTCGTATACTTTGTGTGCGAAGTTGCAGGTGAATTACTGTCAACAAAAAGCAGGCACCTAAGAAATACACTGAAACGTTATTCACTTGTGATTTTTCTGTCCATATGGTAAAGTTTTTGTTGACCAGCACATTCCGATTTCAGTGGAAAGAAAGGCGGCATGTAAATGCCTTTCTATTCCACAGGCTTTACGCACGTATTCAGCTTGCTCTGTCACTGCAAATGCTGTGTGAACGCTCGCCTTCCATCACCAGCCGCCATTCGTTGGATGAATATGTGTGGGCGGCTCATGGTGGATGACTTTCAGTTTTAGAGTTAAAAGTTATAAGGGTTAAAAACAGCAAAAATATTCATTCAAAAATGAACAAATTATTTTTAGTAAATTTTATTTCAGTTACAGCTACTTTTAGTAGTTTCATTTAGTTTTTCATTTCGGTTTTGTCCATTATTTTATTTCAGTTTACAAATTTTTTTTTAATAGTTTCAGTTCTGATTTTAGTTTTTGTTAACTATAACCACCTTGATTCAGACTATTAGGGGTACATGGACCCAATGGACAGGTTTGCCTATTCAAAAACAAGATGGCTACAGGCTTCTCAAAACATCAAAAAAAAAAAAGCCTGCATTCCTGACTACTGATGTACTATGCTCCTAAAGTACTAAGTAAGCAAAATGGTGTAACTAGACAGATGGTTGAGTGTATTTTGCTGCGAGAAATAGAGGTACATAATCTATATAATTAATCCTTTGTGTTTATTTCTGGTTGTTCCAATAAAGGTTTCCTAAGATGATTCAGTCATTGGCTACTTAGTTTTGTGTGCGTTGCAATATGATATTTAGATTTTTGAAATCAAAAATTTGAAACTGTGCATGACAACAGAGATACCAAATGTACAATAGACAGTGGATTCATGCACAATAAAATTTTATGATGACATCAGAAAACAGTCGTAAGACTGCCTCCACTACAAGACAGCGGACTGAAATTTCTAACATGACAGAAATTTCTCAGACAGTGCAACAGCCCAATCATTAGGTGAAATCAGACATCATAAAATCCTCTCATACTACATGTGTAATGGTGGCCAATTAAGCTAAAACTGACTCCGAGAACCAGACAGCAAATACAAATAAAGCTTAGAATACAGGAATCCCTCGCTATATCGAGCTTCGACTTTCGCGGCTTCACTCTATCGCGAATTTTAAATGTAAGCACATCTAAATATATATCACTGATTTTTCGCTGGTTCGCCGCTTTCTGCAGACAATGGGTCTTTTAATTTATGGTACATGCTTCCTCAGTTTGTTTGCCCAGTTGATTTCATACAAGGGAAGCTATTGGCGGATGGCTTAGAAGCTACCCAATCAGAGCATGTATTACATATTAACTAAAACTGCTCAATGATATAAGATATGCTTCCCGTGGTGCTTGAGATTGTTTGCTTCTCTCTATCTTTCTCACTCTCTCTGCCTGACGGAGGGGGTGTGAGCAGAGGGGCTGTTTGCACAGAGGATACGGACGCTCCTCTACAAAATGCCGCTTTATCGCGGTGCTTCTGTATACTTGAAAGCACGTATTGATTTTTTGATTGTTTGCTTTTCTTAGCGAGGGCTCTCTCTGACATTCTCTGCTCCTGAAGGCGCTCCTTTGAAGATAAGATATGTTTGCATTCTTTTAATTGTAAGAAAGAACTGTCATCTCTGTCTTGTCATGGAGCACAGTTTAAACGCTTGACTAAAGGGTGTTATTTCATGTCTAGAGGGCTCTAATAATGTTAACAGGGTGGGAGAGTTTATAAGGGCTTAAAATATATAAAAATAACCATACAAACATATGGTTTCTACTTCGCGGATTTTCACCTATCGCGGGGGGGTCTGGAACGCAACCCCCGCGATCGAGGAGGGATTACTGTATTGTCATAAACCACAGTGTATGCCCAGTATAATGACGCAAAAGTAAATCTTTATAATGGTAAATGTACTTACAAACATATGGTACAATGGGCTGAGACATGGACATTAAAGTAAATACAATGTCATCAATGCAAACCATCATTGATGAACTTCAAACATTTGCAGAACTTTTTTTAAAGTGTCAAACTGCAGTAATCTCTTTTTTTTTTAATTTGACAAGACACATCTCACAAAAAAAAAAAAAAAAATGATGTCAAGCACTTGGACTTTATTTCAATTTAAAGTTATTTTGGTTGCGCTTTTCCACGGCAAACCTTCAAGCAAAATAAACACTTTAAAGACTATGTACAGAACTTCTTTAATTGGGCAGAAACATTTTCTTCTAGAGAGAAAAACATGGAGTCGACAATAGTCATGTTTGCACACTACTGCATTTTCCCTACTCAGCTATGAAAGCAAAACAGCCATTAACAAACAAGTGGAAGACTACCTGAAAATTATGAGCTACTATGCTTTAAATGAAACTGCTTATTTGAAACAGTCAACCGTACAAAAAAAAGCCAGGTCTGCCGAGGGAATGTGCTTCAGTTTTGTGATAGTATAAGCAGTCAAGTTTAATTTAAATGTACAATATTCTATATTTACTTTCTACTTACAACCATATGAACATAACCTTCCTATATTTTCATTCAAAACAAGCCTATCATCTTAACTTTCATATATTTGCTAATATTGCTCATTTGGCATTGCTGGATAAACATTTACCACATATGTTAAAGTTAGTTGGCACAATCCTCCTCACCCGTGTAATTAATTTCAAATCAATCTCACAGGACCCCGTTGTTCATTTCTGGCCACCTCTGTAAGAGTTTGGATTGACCTGTTCACAAGCCAGATTATGGACACAAGTGAGGTTGTAAGACAAACAGGTGCTAGGCTTGCCCTGATTGACTTGTAATCTTGAGTTGTTTTACGTGAATTGTGTCATATTTGTACCTGTGTGTGTATTTATTTGTACCTTTTTACTGTTTTTAATGTTCCATGGTGTCATCGACTTGTGCTGTGAATGAGATTTCCTATTACTGACAGCAAACACCCAGCATGCACAACTTCACCCATAATGCACAGTATTTCCTTTAGTTAGATTAGTCCTGTGTTAAATTACATTCATACCTCATACAAACAACTCTATGGTGTGGCTGGCATGCTCACATCTACTTAAACAAACCATCCTTTTGTGAATACTGCACCAGAATTTGTGTTAAAATGCCAATATTCACAGCAGGAAATGTATAAATTAAAGTCACCTCACTGTCCCCACCTATATTATACCTGGTGTGTGGGCAGCACAGCTAATTACTCATAATCAACAAGTATCTGTGCACCGTAACACACAGGCAATGGTACTGTAAACTGATGTTTTGAAATGATAATGTGGAAACGTAAACTTGTAAGACATCACACAGCTCTAAAACCTACCAAAGTGATTCTCTGACAAATAAGATTTTAAAAGCTTACTGTCACAAAAACAACTTTAAAGAGATAGTTAACAGAAATATCCTGAATTATCTTGTCATTTACTAATACAACAGAACAGATACTGAATAATAATGTTTGAATTGACATTTTTAGTACTACAACCCCAAATCAGAAAAAGTTGGGACAGTGTGGAAAATGTGAATAAAAAAAAGAAAAAAAGCAAATTATAAATTCTCCTCAAATTTTATTTCATTGCAGACAGTATGAACACAAAATAATTCATGTTTTTTTGTCAACATCATTTGATTTGTAAATAAATATCCATTCTTACCATTAAGGCTTGCAACACATTTCAAAAAAAGTTGGGACAGTACAGCACTTACCACTTTGTACAGTTCCCGTGTCTTTTAACAACACTTAAAAGACGTTTAGGCATTGAAGAAATCAAGTGACTAAGTGTTGCAGGTGTTAGTTTGTCCCATTCTTCCTGCAAACAACGTTTTAGGTGCGCAACAGTACAGGGTCTTCGTTGACACATTTTTCATTTCAAAATGTACCAAACAATCTCTATAGGAGAGAAATCAGGGCTGCAGGCAGGCCAGTCAAGCATCCGCACCCTCTTCTTACGCAGCCATGCGTTTGTTATGCGCGCAGTATGAGGTTTGGCATTGTCTTGCTGAAATAAGCATGGGTGTCCCTGGAAAAGACGTCGTCTTGAAGGCAACATTTGTTCCTCTAAAACTGAGATATACTTCTCAGCATTGATGGTGCCATCGCAGAAGTGCAAGTTACCTTTGCCGAAGGCACCGACAAAACCCCATATCATGACAGACCCTGGCTTTTGGACTTGTATCTGGTAACAGTCTGGATGGTCCTTTTCCTCTTGGTCCGCAGCACACGGCCCATTTCTTCAAAAAAATGTGAAGAACCGATTCGTCTGACCACAATACACGTTTCCACTACACAATGGACCATCCCAGATGCCTCTGAGCCCAGAGAAGTCGACGGCGCTTCTGGACACTATTTATGTAGGGATTCCTTTTGCCACAGTACAGTTTTAGCTGGCATTTCCTAATGTAACTACGTACTGTAGTGCTTGAGAGTGACTTCCTGAAGTAGTCCTGAGCCCACGCAGTTATATCATTTATTGATGAATGACGGTTTTTAATGCAGTGCCGTCGGAGGGCTCAGAGATCACGGCCATTTAGTTTAGGCTTGCGCCCTTGGCCTTTGCGCACGGTAATTTCTCCAGATTCCCTGATTCTTTTTACTATGTTATGCACTGTAGAGGGAGAAATGCCCAAATCTCTTCCTGTCTTTGAGAAACGTTTTTCTTCATCATTTCAAAGATTTTTGCCCGCACTTGGTGGCAAACTGGCGATCCTCTTCCCATCTTTGCTCCTAAAGGAGTAGGCCTTTCCTCGATGCTGCTTTTGTAACGAATCATGATTGCAATCACCTGTTAACATCACCAGTTTCAAATCACATCATTATTTAGTTATTATACCTCATTACTACCCCTGAATTGCCCCCATCCCAACTTTTTTTGGAATGTGTTGCAAGCCTGAATGGCAAGAATGTTTATTTACAAATCAAAAGATGTTGATCAAAACAAACATGAATTATCTTGTGTTCATACTGTCTGCAATGAAATAAAAGTTAAGGGAAATTTGTAAATCACTGCTTTATTTTTTTATTCACATTTTCCACACTGTCCCAACTTTTTCTGATTTGGGGTTGTATTTTAAGTAGTATTTAAGTTACTGGAGAGAAAATATCAGAATAAAATTAGAATGTGTAAATCACAAGATAAATCAGGTACCCCTTGATGCTACCACCGTATAAACCCCCTTGGTTAAAATTCCCCCAGTTTAAAATGTCCCCTCAATTTGAGGTTAGTCATGAGGATTCCTCCAGAGTACCACAAATAAAATTTAATCCAGGCACTAAAATTTGATATTTATGAATTCCAATACTATTGGACTTAAATGACAGCTAGGCATATACTTGAATGACCTATTACCATTTTGATTTGCTGTTACTCTTAGTATATTTTTCATATACTTTTATAGAAAAATTCCAGATATCTGCTTGAATAATAGGAGTATACTCTGAACTTAAAAGTTGGCGAAAGGGGTTGTTTATGGCATCAGATACATATCGAAAATCATATTGTGAAATTTCACCAGCATTGGTATTGAATACAAAAATTCTGGTATCAGGAAATCCACAAGTGCAAGTGTGGTTGTGTGTGCAAGTGTGGTTGTGTTTGCAAGTGTGGTTGTGTTTGCAAGTGGTATAAAAAGGCTGCTTATTTGTCTGTGGCAGAAAAAACTGAGCAGGGAAGCTTTGGATTTTCATGTTTGGGGGAGAGGGTAATGTATAATTATAATATAAATAAAACCCACAGAATTTTCAATTCACAACAAATATTCCCAAGTGTGCAAATTTAAGTATAGAACAAACAGAACTTCATCTCTTTGCTCTAATACACAAATCAAAACCACAGGTTAGGTACTGTAGTGAAAAAACCAGGAGTACAGATTTTACGTACCAAACACATATATATTATAAAGAAAAGAAAAAAGAGAACTCTTTATGGGACCTGTCTAAAGATCATTTCCATCATAGAATGTAGCAACTTTCTAAGCAGAAAATACTTAAATGCATTTATGCTATACAAAATTCCAAGCTGCATCCTTAAGAGTGGTTTTCTGGGTGTTTTAGAGCCTGTGGGAAATTATATACAAATTATTATACTGGAATCGTATATTTAAAAATTAGACAAATACAATGAGCACTCTTTTCAGCAAGAATATAAGCATTACAGATTTTTGAAGAAAATAAGACCTTTAGCATCTGGCATCTGCCACTGAGGCCTGCAAGCATAGAACTCTGAGCATAAATCTTACAATAATACAAAAGACTCACCTGTAACATGCTGACAATCTCAACCTTGTTGAAAAAAATAAATGAGGTTAGTGTAGAAAGAAAGTTCTCTTCAAACACAGAAGGAGTTGGAAGAATGATATCCTGGATATACTGAACTCGGTAAGTTTGATGGATTTTTTGTCTCAGTTCTGAATCTGTGATTGGTATCACCTCTTTGAATTTTGCAGTTTTGGTCAAGAACTCCCTGTGTTTTTTAGGTTGTACAAGAGAAGGGTCATATTCAAGACAGCCAACAACATCCATTATGCAGTCATCTGAAAACATGACCTCAAAAAGAGCTGCCTTATTTAGAAATAAAATTCCTCTGATGATTTCATACAAATGATGCAAGCCTTCAGTATTTTCAAGGTCCTCGCAAACTTTGAAAAGCTGCAAAAGTTTTTTGATATAACCCTCATGCATTAACGCCAGCGCCAGCTTTTCTCTACGAATTGGAGAGGATAGCACAGATGTAACCAAGTCAGCTATCTCTTCTAACTTATTCAGTTCGCACGGAGGAAGATCCACCAAATGACTTGTTTCAGGCATTTCTTCAAAACGCTCTTCCTCAGATTCAAGGTCCTGTGTTACTTCAACTGTGGGATCTTTTCCTTGTATCTAATATTTAAAAAAGAAAGGTAATTTATAAATACATTTAATTAACCAGAAAACATTTTACATTAGAACTTCTGCTAAATGTACAGGTTTGCGAATATATATATATATATATATATATATATATATATATATATATATATATATATATAGCTCAAAAAAATTAAAGGAACACTTTGAAAACACTTCAGATCTCAATGGGGAAAAGAAATCCTGCTGGATATCTATACTGATATAGACTGGGTAATGTGTTAGGAATGAAAGGATGCCACATCGTTTGATGGAAATGAAAATGATCAACCTACAGAGCCCTGAATTCAAAGACGCCCCAAAAATCAGAGTGAAAAAATTATGTGGCAGGCTAGTCCATTTTGCCAAAATTTAATTGCAGCAACTCAAAATTGTACGCAGCACTTTGTATGGCTCCTGTGTTCTTGTTGTCAGGCATGTATACATCAGTGCATGCTTCTAATGAGATGACAGATGGTGTTGTGGGGGATCGTCTCCCAGATCTGGACCAGGGCATCACTGAGCTCCTGGACAGTCTGAGGTGCAACCTAGTGGCATTGGATGGACCAAAACAATGTCCCAGAGGTGTTCTATTGGATTTAGGTCAGGAAAGTGTGGTGGCCAGTCAACGGTTTTAATTCCTTCATCCTCCAGGAACTGCCTGCATACTCTCACCACATGAGGCCAGGAATTGTCGTGCACCAGGAGCCACTGTACCAGCATAGGGTCTGACAATGGGTCCAAGGATTTCATCCTGATACCTAATGGCAGCCAAGGTGCCTTTGTCAAGCCTGTAGCTGTCTGTGTGACCCTCCATGGATATGCCTCCCCAGACAATCATTAACCCACCACCAAACTGCTCATGCTGAATGATGTTACAGGCAGCATAATATTCTCCATGGCTTCTCCAGACCCTTTCACTTCTGTCACGTGCTCAGGGTGAACCTGCTCTCATCTGTAAAGGCACAGGGCACCAGTGGTGCATCTGCCAATTCTGGTATTCTTTGGCGAATGCCAATCGAGCTGCATGCTGCTGGGCAGTGAGCTCAGGGCCCATTAGAGGACATGGGGCCCTTGGGTCACCCTCATGAAGTCATTCTGGTTGTTTGGTCAGAGACATTCACACCAGTGGCCTGCTGGAGGTTATTTTGTAGGGCTCTGGCAGTGCTCATCCTGTTCCTCCTTGCCCAAAGGAGCAGATACTGGTCCTGCTGATGGGTTATGGACCTTCTATGGCCCTCTCCAGCTCTCCTAGAGTAACTGCTCGTCTCGTAGAATCTCCTCCATGCCCTTGAGACTGTGCAGGGAGACACAGCAAACCTTCTGGCAATGACACGTATTGATGTGCCAGCCTGGAGAAGTTGGACTACCTGTGCAACCTCTGTAGAGTCCAGGTATCGCCTCATGCTACCAGTAGTGACACTGACTATAGCCACATGCAAAACTAGTGAAGAAACAGTCAGAAAAGAGGAGGAGGGAAAAATGTCACTGGCCTCCACCTGTTAAACCATTCCTTTTTTGGGGGTCATCTCATTGTTGCCCCTCTAGTGCATCTGTTGTTAATTTCATTAACACCACAGCAGCTGAAACTGATTAACAACCCCCTCTGCTACTTAAGTGACCAGATTAATATCCCATAAGTTTCGTTGACTTTATGCTATACTCTGTTCCTTTAATTCTTTTGAGCAGTGTATATATATATATATATATATATATATATATATATACATACATATATACATATATATATATACACACACACACAGTAACTGTATCTACTTAATTTAAATAATCATACATTATAAATTAATACAATTACCTCTTGGTGCAAATAAAGTGTATTTATCTGTCAAGAAACATGATTTTTACTAGATTACACACTGATAGAATTAAAGTTTTGTAGAATCTATATGTTTAACAAAGAGCTACAGAAAAGTAAAGTAGAAGATAGGACAGTTTAAACATGCCAAAAGCAAATAAGAGTACGTCAGAACAGCATTTTTACACAAATGTAAAATGATTACTAATTAAAAATGCAAGCTCTCACTTCTGACTGATCACTCTCTAGACAACAAGCTAGAAGCAAACTTCTCTGTGAAGGACCCTGTTCCACCTGACCTCTCTATTTCTCTTTAATTTGGACTCTCACAACCATACTACTCAGCTTGAAGTTATTATGTTTTGCTGGAAAAAGACTTAAGGCAAAGTAGCAAGCCCAGACAATCATCTGTCCCTCCACATTTGGACGCTGTGCTGATAAGTTAGAACCACTGTTTATAGATATTCTTAATGAATATTTGGCCGAAAGCTGAATTCCTGGGTATTTCAAAGAATCCATAAGTACCACAGCACCGAAAAAGCAACACATTAGTGGCACTAATCACAGTAATAATGAAATCTGTCTAATTCTGCAGTATAACAAGTCTGCCACAGATTCGCTCCTTGACCCTATTCAGTCTGCACGGTTTTCAAGCAGATCAGAAGAAAATGCAGTTAATATGATTCTCAACTACACTGTGAAGCATTAAGACTCCCCCGGTGCTCATGGCAGTAAAGAAAACATGATCGTATACATCTGCTACTTCATGCTTTGTATCTAGCTCTACTGTTTTTCAGCCTCTAATCCACATTACTGTTTATTTCAAAAGGATGTTAGTTATTCAAGCACACTTAAAAAAATGAAACAGAAATAAACAAATGATCGCAATCACCTTTTATAGAATAACAGCATGCTTTGACTGGGACAGAAGCCTGAAGTTTTGGTGTCATTTTGCTAAATATCATCGGAAAAGTGATTTTATATAGGTTAATGTTTAAACCTAAAAACATTATTGTTCTACCATCATAGAGTACAGAATAAAAATGTTTTCTCTCAAGCACATCTCTTATTAATGTAAGTACTTTGGTAATTAATACTTTAACTCTTTTAGGATGCATGTCGACAAAAGTTGACATACAGGGGTAGAGGGTGACAATCAGCTGTTAACAGCGACAAAACTCACCGTTACGTCACAGGCATTCCCTCTCTGCTCAGAGGAATGTTAGACTCAGCATCTAATCCTTTTGTGTGTGTGAGTTACGAAATGTAAACAAAGGCAAGATGGCAGACGTCTCACGAGGGAGCGAAGCAAGTACAGAAAAGAAAATAGTCATCAGGCGATGTTTTGCACATTATCGCCGAGTCGGACTCTGATTTTTCAGAAACTGATTTTGTTGACAGTGATCAGGAGACCGAGCAAGAGAGTGAGGGACTAGCATCAGCTGATCGGACTCCAGCCGATGGCACCCCAGCTGATCGGCTGGGAGCTTAGCACATTTGCGTAACCGACGCACCTACGGCAAGGTTCGTGTGGGAGGAATACCCAGACATTGATCCGTGGAAGACAAACTGGCTACCGGACTTCACATGACAGCATGGCTTGCTGATGGACACGACAGATTACCAGCCGCTGTACTACTTCAGGCTGTTCTTTCCGGAGGCTGCTGTAAGCTATTGTCAGACAAGAAAACGGGTATGCAGAGCAAATTTTTGAATCATGGGCTGCGCATGCACCGCATTTTCATTTTTCAAAGTGGAAACCCACAACAAAAAACAAGATGAAGTGCTTTGTGGCAATACAAATAGAGATGGGACTAAACTGGTGATATAACTTCAGGGAGCATTGGTCCAAAGGTGCTTTGTCCCCTGGTAGCTTTGGACAGGTAATGCCACGTGAGAGGTACGTGCTCCTACAAAGTTTTATTCACTTCTGTGATAACCAGAAGCAAATTCCAAGGGGTAAGCCAGGCTGTAACCTCATGTATAAAGTTCAGCCCCTGCTTGACATTGTGGAACCAACATATAAACAATTTTATCAGCCTGGCCGTGATTTGTCTGTGCATGAATCTATGATACAATAAAAGAGACACCTTTTTTCTGACAATATATGCCAGACAAGCCCACAAAGTATGGCATAAAGGATTTTGTACCGGCTGAAGCAAACACTGGTTTCTGCCTGAAAGTAATCACATATATAGGAAAATATTTCTTTCAAAGAGAGAACTGGCCCTTGACAATCAGGTTGTGTTGGAGCTGCTTCAGGGCTATGAACATTTGGGTCTATTTTGTGTACATGAACAATTTTTATAAATGCTCAGAATTGTTCATAGAGCTACAAAGCAGGGGAATTGGAGCTTGTGGCACAGTGAGGGTGAACAGGAGACACAGGCCTTCACAGTTGAAGCCAGACAGGCTGAATAGGAAAAGAGGTGACAATACAGTTTTCATGCGGGCAGAAAACTTGGCATTGGCATGGCACGATGTCAAATGGGTGACTTGTCTCTCTAAAGGACACACTAACAATATATGTGAGAAAGTGCAGCAACAGACAATTAAAAAGTAGGCACCAATGCAACACATATTGTAAACAGTGCAATTGGCTACTTTGAGCGATATCATACTTTGCTGTTCAACATGTATGTGATATGTATGTGAAATCATATATTATGCAGGCTCATACAACATTCAACATTTTAATATCAATTAAAATAACCTGACATTTATAAAACAAACTAAATACAAGAACTTTACGGAGAGTCACTAATTAATGATTAGCACTGGTTACATTTTATTACAAATTTTAAGAATAGGCATAAGTGACAGTAAGTAGCATGTTATGTGATGTACACTATGTGAGACCTAGGTTCAGGCAATGTATTGAATTATCAGATCAATCAGCCAGTTAAACATTGCCTACTATTTTTGCTGGGGATGGGACATCACTTTAACTGAGTAAGTCCACATTACTGTTCTTCATCTCATAATTTTCAATTTCTCAATGAGGTGTCTTCATTGTTAATTATCACACATTGTAAACAAGTGCAAAACTACCTCTTTTAAAATGAAACACAGACAGATAAATCGATTGCTAAAAAAAAAAAATTTGCCTCACCCATTATGTACAGTAATCCCTCGCTATATCACGCTTCAACTTCGCGGCTTCTCTCTATCGCGGATTTTATATGTAAGCATATCTAAATATATAATGCGGATTTTTCGCTGCTTCGCGGGTTCTGCAGACAATGGGTCTTTTTACTTCCTGTACATGCTTCCTCAGTTGTTTTACCCAGTTGATTTCATACAAGGGATGCTATTGGTGGATGGCCGAGAAGCTAACCAATCAGAGCACGCAGTTAAGTTCCTGTGTGCTGATTGGCTCAGCGACGGAGCGGCAAATTCGATTCCGTGGCGTTAACCAGGAAGTCCCGTCTCACTCATTCAGTATCAACGTGTTTCGCTGTGTAAAGAGTTAACTATTGTGCTCTTTTGTGTTTATTTTGTGCATATTCAAGCCCTTGATTATGGCTCCAAAACGATCTGCTCCTGCTACTGCTTCAGGGGCCGAGCCCAAGCGCCAACAGAAGATGTTAATGATTGCCAAAAAGGTAAACGTTTTGGATATGCTGAAGGAAGGGAAAAGCTACACCGCTGTAGGACGCCATTACGCCATCAATGAGGCTACGATTCTTTTTATTTAAAAAGTAGGAAAGGAATATCAGATCTATGGCCGAAGTGTACTTTTAACCAGGGCGCAAAATGAGTTGTAAGTGGATGTAATAAGGCAGTAGTCTGGATGGAATCTGCTTTAGGGATTTGGATTAAAGACTGCTGGTTAGAAGAACAATGGCGGTGCTACACAGTTGCCTGAAAAGGCTTCTTTAGAAGGGCTGTAATGCTCTCCTTTGTTGTGCAGTAAAACTAAACTCATCATTGTCAGACAAGTCATCGTGTCATTGTTGGTGAATAACCATAATTAATTTTCTACTTACAGAACTTAGTACATGTATGTGCGTTTAGTGTCACTGTACACACATTTACTGTATACAATTTTTATTGCATTGTACGCATCTGTCTATCATAATGTCTGTAACGTGATATCGGAGACACTCGATATCTTTAAAATAATATTTAGGTTTTACTGTATAAAACCAGTGTGTTTACATACATAATTTCAATTAATCTTACCTAATATGTAAGAGAATACAAAGGGTTCGGGGAATATTTATAAACAGTGTGAGAGAGTTTATAAGGGCTTAAAATATATAAAAATAACCATACAAACATATGGTCTCTACTTCGCGGAATTTCACCTATTGCGGGGGGGGGAGTCAGGAATGCAACCCCCGCGATCGAGGAGGGATTACTGTAATATAATACTTTGACTTCAAAGAAATTAGGCATGGTGAGCCAAAAGACTTAACTGAACTTACTGGACAACTAAGCAGGAAAGTTGCTGTTGCTGTGAAAGGCACACAAACAACAAATGTACATAGTCATTTGTGCAAGCCCCATTCAACTGACAACACAAATGTAAGCAGTGCTGCTGGTACATGCACTAAAGGATAGTGGGTTTAGAAAAAGCACAAAATATAAGCAAGGCAGCGAAGGATGAGCACAACATGCCACAGATGTTTCATTTTAATAAAGTATGCTTGGTTTACAACATTCACTTGAAAGTGTTGTTTTAAAAGCATAATATACCGATAATTCATATTTGTCTTTAGTAGGCCTTCAACTTCTTCCAAACAGCAAACTAGCCGGAACAGAAGATGATCAGTTACAACCCAAAATTAAATTAAGCAGCATTTCATTCAGCAGTAAATATCCTTTTGGAGCAGTAATCTGGCTATCTGACCTATCAGTTATACCTCCACACTCAGGAACTCTTTTTATTCCAAGTTTTCAATCATCAATAGATCAAATAATCAGCAATGTTACATTCATTGACACAAAGCTAATGTGACTGCACAGTATATTTGCAATTTACTTTAACAAATGTCTAATAGCAAGGCTTTCCTTTGCTTAAAAAACATTTTAATGCATCTTCTGCAAACTTTAAGTGGTATTACAACCAGAAATAGTGCAGCATTTTAGAATACAGGATTTCCTAAAAGCGCAGGTAAATTAATGTAAACAGGACCTGGACATTAAAACTGAGCAAAAATGATAAAACAATGTAAGGTACAGTGAGCAAGGTAACAAACACTTAATCTAAAAGGTGAAAAAGGCACTCCAAAAGTGGAGACATTAATTGTACTTTGAAACTATTACTATGTACTTACTGCTAAGTAGAAGTGTAGTCCCCAGACTGCAAAAAAAATGTATCAGTTTGAATTACTGCATATTACCTGACAAATCTTCTCCCATATTTCATCACATCCTGCCTTTTCTTGGAAACTCAAAGCCAAATCATAATTCACAGCTTCTGACCAAACAATCAGTGTATCCTGTACAGACACAAAACAAAAGTTGGTTCCTGAATTAACCAAATGGAAAATACATTGTTTTGCTGATAAAGATTAAGCAAAAAATTTGCAGAATTTTAATCAGAATTCAGCCTGTTTAGAGTTAGTCATTAGTAGTTTGTAGTTGTCAGGAAGTTAACAAAAGGAACAATTTATAAAGGATGTTAATTTCATAAAAAGATAAACGCTATGCAAATAACCTTTTGATTATAACCACATACACTAAATAAATCAATTTTATCTTTTAGTGTATATCAGAACAGTACATTCAAGATGATTTTTAAGATGATAAAAATCTCTATTACCGAAAAAAAAAAAACCAAAAAAAAAAAAAAAACCATCAATATCAGGCTGCACATACTGTACAACAAATTATAGAAACAGACTAACAGCCTGGTGGAGAAATCAGTTATTATGATTTTGGGCCATGCCCTACTAGTATTATATTTTTTCCCCTCTGCCATTTACTTGGTTAACAATCTTCAGACATACTGTGCTATGCTTTTCACAGTTCATGTTGTATAATATTAGAGATACAGTAGCTTGGAATTTTCATTATAATCAATGGTGTAGATTCAAACCCAAGGTGATTTTTTAAACTAATCCAATCCAAAATGACTGCAACAACAGTGTGCTTTGATGAGAGAGCATTGCTCTCTCTCTATCTCCCTGTATAAAGGTTGAAAAGGAATCCCTGAACCAACTTTGCAGATTCATTACATACACCACCACCTGAATATTGTATCCTTTCAAATGTGCTTTCTTGACACTCTGCATCAGCCTGTTTGCATGTGTAAATGGTGCTTTCTGTAAAATGCAAACTGAAGATTGCAACTGGCTCCAGCAGATCCCCGTAACCCTGTGTTAGGATACAGCGGGTTGGAAAATAAATGACTGGCTGACTGAATCCAGCCCTCCTAATTATCAAAACACATCGAACAGAAACAAAGGATAAAGAAACTGCACTAAAAATCAATTAAAATCAAATAAAAATCATCTTAAAAACAGAAAAGGTTATCTGCATCTTGGAACTATTTAACATCTTTACTGATGAAAGAAGGCCTTCAATAAAGAAAGAGAACTACCCACTGTATGAGGCTGGATATTCCAAAGATCCCCCACATCCCCAGGGTTAAAATCCGATATAGCTTGAATTCTCTTTAAAAAAAAAAAAATCCAATCAAAGGCAAAAATTGCTATTAAAATGAAATGAAAATGAAAACACAGTTAACTAATACCATACACTAAAATTTCAACTTCTCCAAACAAGCTATACATACAGTATTGTTGGCTATACTTAATAGCCATGTGCAAAAGTTCGCTGATGACACTGCTATTGTGGGCTGCATCAGGAGTGGGCAGGAGGAGGAGTACAGAAAGTTAATCAAAGACTTTGTTAAATGGTGCGACTCAAACCACTTACACCTTAACACCAGCAAGACCAAGGAGCTGGTGGTGGATTTTAGGAGGCCTAGGCCCCTCATGGACCCTGTGATCATCAGAGGTGACTGACTGACTGACTGACTTGGACTGGACTGCCAATACTGATGCTCTATGTAAGAAAGGTCAAAGCAGACTATACTTTCTGAGAAGGTTGGCATCCTTCAACATCTGCAGTAAGATGCTGCAGATGTTCTACCAGACGGTTGTGGCGAGGGCCCTCTTCTACGCAGTGGTGTGCTGGGCTGGCAGCATAAAGATGAAAGACGCCTCATGCCTGGACAAACTTGTTAAGAAGGCAGGCTCCATTGTAGGATTAAAGTTGGACAGTTTAACATCTGTGGCAGAGCGACGGGCACTAAGCAAACTCCTGTCAATCATGAATAATCCATTGCATCCACTTAACAGTGTCATCTCCAGGCAGAGGAGTAGCTTCAGTGACAGACTTTTGTCACTGTCTTGCTCCACTGACAGACTGAGGAGATCGTTCCTCCCCCACACTATGAGACTCTTCAATTCCACCCAGGGGAGTAAATGCGAACATTAATTTTATTTTATTTTTTTTTTCTTTTTAATTACTATTTAATTTAATATTGTTTCTTTGTATCAGTATACTGCTGCTGGATTATGTGAATTTCCCCTTGGGATTAATAAAGTATCTATCTATCTATCTAGCTTTGTTTTATAACATCACTAGGATCAGCCTTTTTCTATTTTTGAATTACAGCTATCTGCAACTTGAACACACTTCTTCACAAATACAGTAACTGGGCCAAAAAACACTTATGATTTCTGGTTTAAAATCAACATTTAAAAAAGGATTTTCAAAGTCAGCAAAGTTATTTTTGGTAACCATGGGAAATAAGGAATCTGGGTCTTTGTTGGCTCACAACTTAAAACATACTGCTTAAAATATTAAGGTGTTAATTAAAAAAACAATTACTGAGGTGCCTTTTATTACACCTTTGCCAACCCTGTACATGGACAAGAAAGCTGAAGACTACTGCTTCAGTGCTGGACATTATTCTTTGTCCATCAGGGCTTTTCATCAACTCTTCTGAACTAATGTCAACAAATTCTAGAAGTATTGATTTCCACCAGTTGTATTTTAATTCTGTATCATTTTTTACCTTAGTGATTCCTCAAATATTCAAATTGTTTTTGTGAATACTGCTTTTTTTTTTTTTTTAATATATAAATAAAACTGTCCAGTATGCTTGGAACTCTTTCATTCTTACCTGTCACGTGAAAGGTGACTAGCAATACATCTGGACTTTACCACTGTCCAAGAAGCAAAACAGACTACTGTATGCAAGTCACAAACCACAATGTGTTCACAACAGAGCACCCCTCCCAGGACTGGCTCCAGGATTAAACCATGTGAGGTCCTATTT
This sequence comes from Polypterus senegalus, assembly GCF_016835505.1. NCBI lineage: Eukaryota > Metazoa > Chordata > Cladistia > Polypteriformes > Polypteridae > Polypterus > Polypterus senegalus. The sequence continues at coordinate 67,238,574 of NC_053169.1, read as the reverse complement.
TCCCTCCAAACTATACCATTCAGAATTTTGGAATCACATCATTCACTCCCCTTCTGCACAGCTGTGATCTTGCCTTTTACCCACAGCTCTGTAAACTCCAGCAGGGAGTTAAAATCAGTGTCATAATATGTAAAAGAGGTGAGGAAGCACTTTAACTTCTGGAAGCTAAACAGCATTTCTCTGTGCTGGTAGTTTGTGTTATTCTTCAACTTGTGTTCTATTTGTTAAGACTTGGATGTTAGGGCTGTTTGCATGAACAAAATCCTGTCGGTTTGTAAGCAAATGAGAAGAGACTTGCATTTTCAGGCTATGAAAGTGTTTGGTCAAGTTCTTCATCTTAGCATGAAGGTACATACAGTGTCTGAATTAGAGACAGATACATGCTGGAATCCTATATAAATGTTAGCTTTGAGCTCCACAATCCATTAACATTCAATAAAATTGGGGGTATTCACCCTCAACTGACATGATAAAGTAAAAGTCTATCAAAGGGCAGGGGGGATGAAGTAACACAGTTTCCAGGGATCGCAATAAAATGACATTCATTTGAAGCTCGGGGAGTTGGATTGGGAAGGGCAGTATGCCCATTGAGTTTGGAGGATCATGATACAGTAAAAGTCAACTCTAATGGATGCAAAAACATATGGAGATATAAGAGTTATAAATCATTTATCCACATACTTCTTGTGTAAGTTCAGGCTGATCTTTTGATTTGGAATGTGCAGCAGCTTCTTGCTGTTCCATCATGGCAGACTGTGACTGAGGTTATGGATCGTGTTGTTTTTCACAATTAAAAAGTGCGAATGACTTTGCTTTGCAAACAAAGTGTAAGATTGTGCAGGTCACTCAGTCTCTGTTGTGCACACATTCTGCACCCTGCAGTTAACACCAATGTCACTGGCGTGTGGAATGTGCTGCTTTGTCAGCAGTAGTCATGGGTGTAAATCCTCTTCTCAGCCCAATGGTGGTATTACCATGTTTTGCACCTACAGTCTGTTTTCATGCCAAGCATGAAATCACCTTGCTCACATGTAGTTATTTCTGTCAACTGTTTTTGCACATGCAACTGTGCATTTGCGTCAGGCAATGCACCCTGCCATGACTTTGCTGGCAGTGAGAAAGACACTAAGCCAAATTTTGAGGCCACTATAGGCCAGACATTTGAAGCATGGGTGACACTGCAGGTGTCCGGCAAAAGATGTCAATTAAGACCATGATCAAGGTTCACAGGCGAGGGGTGAGTTACTCGATTGCACTGTACAATGATATAAATCGGTGGTACCTAGGTATATGTCCTTAATCCATTCCCGGTCCTTGGACTTATACCAAACAGGCATATACCAAACAAATTTTTCCCATAAGAAATAATGGGAAAATGATTAATCCGTTCCCATGAAAAAAAATCCAATTGTTATAGGCATATTATACATTGATGGGGATGTATAAATTTTAAACAATGCTAAAATACATAAATACAAAAGCAATTAGATGAAACAAATGAAAATTTAACCTCACTTTACTTTTTAATAACGTCTGTTTTTCACAGTCGTAGATACCGTCATTCTCGGCCTACGGTACGCAGCAGCCATGTCCTGGATACGCATGCCACCTTCATACCTTTCAACAATCAATTCAAATTTACGTGAAAAAACACAAAATCACATTGTGACAATGCGGGTTTGCTGTATGCTCCCATCTGCTGTCCGGGAGCCCCTGAGCCGTCAGTAATGTTACCGATGAGCTTAACAGTAAGGCACAACAAAGCACGGGATGGTGAAAAAGTGCAAAGTGCTTTTATTAAAACAAATCAATAAAACAAGGTGATCAAATTAAAGCACAGTGTCCAAAGTTCCAATAAATAAATCCAAAAAATCAGAACTGAAAAGTGGGGGTTAAAAACAATAGAAAAAAAGTCTTCTTAAAAACAACGAGGTTAAAATACAGCAGGAAGAATTCTTTTTTTTTTTTTTTTTAATTTATTTATTTATTAATTTTATTACAATCAATACATAGCAATCAAGTTTTACAAAAAAAGAATTATGCTAAGAACAGATCGATCCCCACCCTTGAGAGAGAGAGCAAGCCAAACGGTGTAAAATTTAAGGCTTTTAAAAATACCTAAATCAACAAATTCTCTGTGCTTTATAAAATCATTTCAAAATATTACTGATTAGATCCTGCCATGTTTTGAAAAAGTCTGCACAGATCCTCTAACTGAGTATTTGATTTTTCCAATTTTAAATAATATAACACATCAGTTTCCCACTGACTTAAAAGAGGAGAGTTTGGGTTCTTCCAGTTTATCAGAATAAGTCTGCGTGCCAACAGTGTAGTGAATGCAATCACAGTTTGTTTGTCTTTCTCCACTTTAAGACCCTCTGGAAGAACCCCAAACACAGCTGTTAATGGGTTAGGAGGGATTGTGAGTCCAAGACTGTCTGAGAGGTAATTAAAAATTTTTGTCCAGAATAATGTTAATTTGGAGCAGGCCCAGAACATGTGACCTAGTGAGGCTGGGGCTTGGTTGCAACGTTCACAGGTTGGATCATGCCCTGGAAACATTTTGGAGAGTTTTAGTCGAGACAGATGTGCTCGATATATAATTTTGAGTTGTATAATTGTATGCTTTGCATATGGAGCTTGAGTGAATTCTCTGCATTGCTACTTTCCACTCCTTTTCTGATATATTAATTGAGAGGTCATTTTCCCAGTGTCCTCTTGGATCTTTGAAAGGAAGGGATTGTAAAAGGATTTTATATATTGTAGAGATGGAGTCTAACTCCTTGAAATTGAGCAATAATTTTTCCAGCGTGGATGAGGGTGCAAGATGAGGAAAATCTGGAAGGTTCTGTTTAACAAAGTTCCTGATTTGAAGATAGTGAAAGAAATTTGTAGCTGGAATGTTAAATTTGGAACGTAATTGTTCATAGGATGCAAAGACGTTGTCTATATAAAGGTCTCTAAGCAAGTTAATTCCAAATTTTTCCAGATATTAAAACTGCATATGTTTGTGAGGGTTGAAAGAGGTGGTTCTTTTGCAGGGTGCCACAGAAAGAAGCTTCTCCGTCTTAAAATGCTTTCTACATTGGTTCCAGATTCTAAGTGAGTGGAGCACAATTGGGTTATTAGTGTATTGCCGATAGCGTGTGTTTATTGGAGCACAAAGCAAGGAATACAAAGAAGTACTGCAGGATTTTACTTCTATTGCGGTCCATGCCTGTGTATGTTCTTCTATTTGTGTCCAGGTTCTTATCGACTGTATATTTGCCCCCAGTAATAAAACTGGAAGTTAGGTAGAGCCATGCCGCCTTCTGCCTTTTGTCTTTGTAGGGTCGCTCTTTTGATGCGTGGATGTTTAGAATTCCAAATAAATGAGGTTATTGTTGAATCTAATTGCTTAAAGAACGATTTATTAATGTATATTGGTATGTTTTGAAATAAAAAGGAGCTTAGGAAGAATATTCATCTTAACAGTGTTAATTCTTCCAGCTAGTGTGAGATGAAGGGTTGACCATCTATGCAAGTCTTGTTTAATTTTTTCCATACAGGCGAAAATTTTTTGATAAAGAGCTTTATGTTTACTTGTGATGTTTACCCGAGGTATTTAAACTGTTCTGCAATGATAAAAGGAAGGGTGTCTAATCTAATATTATATGCTTGCGAATTCACGGAAAGAGTACACTTTTATTCAGATTAATTCTGAGACCAGAGAGCTTTTGAAATTCTGTGAGTGCTGCTAAGACTGCAGGCACAGAATTTTCTGGGTCCGATATATACAGTACCATGTCATCTGCATATAATGAGATTTTCTGTTCCAGTCCTTCTCTGCTAATCCCCTTTATCTGATCAGTATTTCGACAATGTATTGCCAGTGGTTCAATGGCAATTGCAAACAGCAGTGGTGACAAAGGGCATCCTTGTCTTGTGCCACGTTCTAGTTTAAAGTAGTCTGAGCAAATGTTATTGATGCAAACTGAAGCTTCTGGGTTAGTATACAGTAATTTAATCCATGCACAAATGTTCGGGCCAAACCCAAACTTCTCCAAAATAGTAAAAGGTATTTCCATTCAATCATGTCGAATGCTTTTTCTGCATCCAATGATAATAATATTTCTGGGGTGTTTGATTTAGTTGGTGAGTATATTACATTAAACAGGCGTCGAAGATTTGAAGATAAGTGTCGGCCCCTAATAAATCCAGTTTGGTCTTGTGATATTATTGAGGGAGCACTTTCTCCATCCTTCTAGCTATGATTTTAGAGAGTATTTTAACGTCGTTATTCAGAAGTGAAATTGGTCTGTATGATGCACATTGTAATAAGTCCTTATTTTGTTTTGGAAAGACAGTGATTAGTGCTTGGCGAAAGGTTTGTGGAAGAGATTGGTTATCTCTGGCTTCTGTAAATGTTGCTAATAGGAGGGAGCTAGCTGAGCGGAGAATTTCTTGTAAAACTCTGCAGGGTAGCCATCAGGGCCTGCTGCTTTTCCACCTTGGAGTGACTTTATAGCATCCAGTAATTCTGATAATGACAGAGGTTTATCGAGCTCCTCCACACTAATAGCGTCAATTTGTGGTATCTGTAATTTATCCAGAAATGCATTAGATTGTATATTGTCTTCTTTAAACTCAGTAGTATATAGGGATTTATAGTAGTCTCTAAAAGTGCACATTATATTTTTGTGTTCGATGATTTTATCTCCATTCGTGTTAGTAATTACGAGATTGCGTTGCACTTCTTGCTTGTGAATTTGTTGCTAAAAGCTTATTAGCTTTCTCTCCATGTTCATAATAATGATGTCTGGATTTGTAAATTAGTTGTTCGGTTTCTTTAGTTGTCAAGAGGTTTAATTCTGAATGTAGAGCCTGCCTCCTCTTATGTAGAGTCTCGCTTGGTAGTCTGGCATGTTCTTCATCTATTTTAGTAATTTCGCTTTTTATCTCTGCTACTTTCTTCGCTCGGATTTATTTCTGTGGGAAAGATATGAGATAATCTGTCCTCTTAAGAAGGCCTTAAGAGTTTCCCAGAGTGTTCCTGCAGAGATCTCAGGGGATGTATTTGTCTCTAGAAAGAATTCAATTTGTTTGGATATAAATTCAGTACAATTCTCGTCAGCTAATAGAAGCGGATTGAGGCGCCATCTCGGGGTGAGTGTATGGGGCTTAGTAATTTCAGCTCCAAGATCATCGGAGCATGGTCTGAAATAACAATAGCATCGTATTTACAAGATTTAATCTTAGGCAAGAAGTTATTATCTATAAAGAAGTAATCAATCCTTGAGTAGCAATGATGTACTGGTGAGTAGAAAGAATATGTTCTTGAATTTGGGTTTAAAACCTCCAGGGATCTGATAAGTTGTGATCAGTTATAAACTTTGTAATTATCTTTGCGGTGTTAGTTGCGTTCCCCTGTGGAGGAAGTCTTATCTAAAAGTGGATTTAGAACACAATTAAAGTCCCCAGCCATTATAAGTTTATGAGTGTTCAGATTGGGAATGGATGCAAATAAATTTTGTATAAATTCCTTATCATCAACATTAGGTGCATAAACATTTATCAAAATCATTTTACAGTTAGATAAGTCTCCCATGACCATCACATATCTCCCTTCAGGATCCAATACTACATCTGATGCTACAAATGGTACTGTTCTATGTATGAGAATTCCCACCCCTCTAGTTTTCTTTGTAAAACTAGAATGGAACATTTGGCCAGTCCAGTCTTTTGCAGCGGAACTGATCCTTACTTAGTAAGTGGGTTTCCTGTAAAAATACTATTTTAGCATTTAGACCTGTTAGGTGAGAAAGTACTTTCTTTCTCTTTAATTCGTGATTCAGGCCTTTAACATTCCAGCTTACGAAGTTAACTGTCCCATCATGGAGACACTGATTCTGAGTTTTTGGTGTCATATTATAGTCTTAACTGGAAGTGAAATAGTTTAGGTCTTAATTTCCTATTCCCCCAAGAGTTGTTGCCATGCAGCTTATTATTACGTTGATAGTTATAATTATAAAGATTGAGATGATAGATTAGATATAGATCAAGCCTGCTCTCTTTCTCTTCCCCTTAACCCCCACCCTCCCTTTTTGCCTCCCCAGGTGAGGCTAAAACCCACTTCATGCAGTCCCAGTCCTCTGACATACCCAGAGACAGAGCACGTCCAAAGCACATCAAGCCCCCATGCAGTGGCGCTTTAAGGTTAAAAGATAGAGATATCTGTTACCAATATAGTCTTTAAAAGAGGAAAAAAAAAAAAGAAAAGAATTTTGCACTTAATATATATATATATATATATATATATATATATATATATACATATATATATATATATACATACATACATACATATAATCTTCATCAATTTTAGTGCATTAAGATGATATCCCCAGATAATAAACCCAGGTGATGGTGTTAAAGATGTGTCCAAAACAAGCATAACAAGTCTTAATGCAGTAATAGCAATAACAGCAAACCAAGGGTATGATATTGAACAGTCTCATTTAGGGTACACATGAAATAATTAGAAAAGAAAAAAAAAGAGGAGGAAAACGTAATTAAGCACAATAAAACACAAACATTTAGCCCTAGTAATACTAAGTAATGATAAGTAATAAAGTAATAATAATATAAGAATATGAGAATATATGCTGATAAAAACCCGTATTTTAAAACAAATAGATCAGACAGTAGATTATTAATCCTAGCTTTATCATTTACCGCCATGACTCACAATTATGTATCAGAATAGTCCGGGATCAGCTTTCTTAACTCATTTTCTGCCTCCTCCTTGCTAGCGAAAACATAGAAATGCCCTGCCATTCCACTTTCAGTTTTGCGGATACAGGAGGCCGTATTTGACATTGGCTTGCCGTAGCGCTGTTTAATATTATAGAAGGCGGCGTTTGATAGCTGTTGCTGGAGAGAAGTCAGGGAAGACGAATTGGCAATCTTCATATATAATATCTTCCTTTTTTTCCTGAGGAGTTCCATCACCTCTAACTTAAATGATAATCGTTCAAAGCGGACTATAAAAGATCTTGGTCGGGTCTGGCGGTGTTTGATCAGCGCGTAAGCGCTGCTATCTCAGATTCTGCTTTAAAGTCGCCCCGATTATTTTAGAAAAGTTCAGTTCGCGAATTTCACGGGTTTAAACTTTCTCGATTCTCCGGCAAGCCTTCAATTCTGACATTATACCTTCTATTCCCATCTTCTAAAGCAGCCAGTCTGTCTCCAAGTTTTTCTCCGAGTTTTTACATTCGAACTGACATTTACTGCTCTTTCCTCGGCACTGGCAGCTAGATGTTCGGCTATTTCGATCCGATTCGTGAATGTCTCACTAAGATGCTCCAATCGATCAGCAAGCGTGCTCAGTTTAGCGAGTTTTTCTCAATGCGCTCTTCAATTTTACCCAGCACCTGTCGAAGTTCAAGCTGTACCTCTTGACGAAGCCTTTCATTTGCCTGTTGGATTTCCTGTCGCAGACATTCATTGGCCTGTTTCATCTCCTGTTTCAGTCTCTCATGTGCCTTTGCCGTTGCTTTCTCATTAGCCTTCTCGCTTTTCTTTATATCTTGCCTGAGGTCAGCGAGCAACACTTTCAGTTCAGATAGCTCAAATGTGCCTTCTTGTACCGTAGATGAAGCAGCAGACTCTGCTGAAGCGGTGTCCCGCTGCTCCAGTCCAGCGTGATTGCGTAACTGAAGCCGCGGACCTCCCGCCTTTTCCAGTTTCAGGTAATCCTCTCCAATCGGCGAGCTATCCACATCTGCACTCACGATCGCACCTTCGCTCCCCTTTTCGCTCTCAGCAGGCGACGATGTAGCGGACCGTGGTCCCGAGGAGTCTGTACTTTCGCCCATCTGATCCAGGTCTGTCTCTGAGAGGCCGTATCTCGAACTAGGGCTTGCTGATCGCAGCTTGGATGTAGCTTTAGTCTTGATTCTTCGGACCCCCTTCTTGTTGGCCATGTTTATATGTGTTTACATATACTGTAGCGGTCCCACTCGGGTTGAATAAATACAGGATATCTCAGAATAATAAGCAAATAATATGAAAAATAGCACCACTGCTAGCGGAGCTCCACTTCAGACGTCCATCTCTCGCATCGGACGAGACCAGGAAGAATTCTTTAAAAAAAAAAAACAACCTTTTTACCTGGCGGCCACCCTGCTTCCCCCGTCTGGGCTTCTCAACAGGGGAGTCGCCCTACTTGCGGCTGACCTTCACTGAGCCTACTTCAGCTGTTCAGTTCACCTCTCCGATCTCTGGCTCCGGTAGGCTCCTCCTGACAGTGACTTGGGATCCACAGCGACCAGGGCTGGGGAATACTGTACACTCGCCCAATTCCCGACTCCCGCTGCCTTACGCATAGAGTCATCCTCGTTCCGTTCAATCCCACTCCATGATCACTCAGCGGGAGTGACCACAACTACTATTCCCCGGGTGTCGGCCCAACACCCAGGCTCCCTGTTCAGCTGCAACGTGAGCCTGCTCACTCGCTCTCTACTGCTTCCTCCTTTCTCCTGTAACCTCCCATCCGTCCATTTTTCTCCCCTTCTAACCGGCTCGCGCTTCTATTTATCAAGAGTGAATGGCAGCTGTAATCAGCAGCCCCAGGAACAATCACGAATGCAGATGGTCTCTCTCCTGTGCACTTAGGTGAGAAAAGCCCACATCACGAATCACCTTGAGAACCGCTTCAGCCACACAACCACCATGCCAACCTCACCAAACAGCGAGTGTGGTGATTATTTTAAAACTGGCCTTTGACAGGAGCTGTAGACCCGCTATATCACACACATGAAAATTCATAGAAGTTATAGCACGGGTTGTTCACTGAATGCTAGCAACTGGCACACTGACGCTCGGGGGCAGTCGTGGCTTTGTCTCGAGAGAGACAAACAAGGGTAGCGCGCGGTGTTCTAGCACGCAAGTCGTATCCCAAGCAAAATTCTTCTCATCCAAACAGGACATATACCAAGGTCGACTTATTCCAAAGCGGATGAATATCGAGGTACATTAAGTTATAATAATTATGTACACAAATTAAAATTAACAGGAAACTGATCAAATGAAAATCTAATATTCATTTTAAAACTAAACACTTGGGATCAAATGAAGTAAACACACAATATCAAAGGGCTAGCTTAATGCACGTCAGTCTTTACAGATCTATCGTGGTTTGTTTCTTTCTCTTCATTACCCATGTATTGTGGTAGGACAAAGAAGCAGTCAGTTGTTTTTACTTGTAAATTTATTTGAGTGTGAAAGTACATCTGTTTGTTTGTGTTTTTTTAACACTAGAATCCCTGAAGCTTACGAAAATATTTATAATGCTGGGCCATCTTAATTTTACTCGCGCCTCCTCATTACTGTGTTAACTGTGCAACAATATCGCCTTTGTTTTGCAAATGTGTCAATCAACCGGAGGCAGGCAGCCTGCTATCCCAACCCTAACTGGGGAAGCTGAAATCGGACACAAAATTATCACAGCTAGAGTCTGTTTATCTGGGAGTGAGGTGTCCGGAACCAAACCGGAAAATAATATTGTTATTTGAATTACATAAATTCCATGTGTGTTTCATTTCTACAATGATCTGTATAAATGTAGAATGCCATTTCTTGCAAGGCAAGAAATTTTGAAAACATAACTAAAACCGAAGATTTTTTCATGTTATAGTAATACAGTAATCCCTCCTCGATAGGTGAAAATCCGTGAAGTAGAAACCATATGTTTGTATGGTTATCTATACTAATAAAAGGCAAAGCCCTCATGAATAATGGACTTTATTCGCGATCAATGATTGTTTTGGTAAAGCCATACTCCGTGTATTCATTAGATGAACGGTAAAAAAGTAAGGGCGAGGAGACGGTAACTTCCTGAGGCACACAAGCAAAACCACAATAGCACGCGGGCTCGATGTACTGTAGTGCGCGTTAACTCGATCTGACTTGCGCGATCACATTACAAAAAATATTTCTTTTCAAGGTTTATTTAATCCATATGTGTCAAACTCAAGGCCCACGGGCCACAACCAGCCCTGCGTGTAATTATATCCGGCCCGCGAGATCATTTTATATACTGTATTATTGTTATTAATGGCCAGGGGATATGAAGCGCTGGTAACACAAACTACAGATCCCATAATCCAGCGCTTCAGCTGCCTTGTCGAACACTTACCACGTTAATCAAGTCTAGCTTATGATGCTACAAGTTATTGCCAAGCCAGCCCACACGATGCCAAAGAGAAAAGGTGATTCTGAACATAGAGCCTTTAAAAACCGATGGGAGGCTGAGTATATGTTTACTGACATTGCCGGTAAACCCGTGTGTCTCATTTGTGAAACGTGTGTACAAAAACTGGGGTCTCCTACCCAGCAAAAGTCGAGCAGCCGGCGCGCGCGCATAGCTGTGCCGGCCTTCGAGACGCTGACTGCGCTTCTGCCTTACGTCAAAGTGAGCACTTTTAATTTTTTTCATCCTCCCCCTGACCTATAGCCCAGACAAGTGCAAACACGGGACCCCTTTTCTACACCACGGCAAAATAATATTAAGGCGATTCACACTTTCTTTGCACATATACGATTATCAGGTCCTCAGCTCGGATTATGAAGACACGCACACGAGTGGAGGACTGACAGTACCATCACAGCCGATTAATGGCAGGGATGTCTCACCAGTCTACACAAGACCCACCGCGACTGTCCCTAAAAGGCGATCATAACGTCACCAAAACACATGTCTCAATACTATACTACACACACACACAGTATATATACTGCTCAAAAGAATTAAAGGAACACTTTTTAATCAGAGTATAGCATAAAGTCAATGAAACTTATGGGATATTAATCTGGTCAGTTAAGTAGCAGAGGGGGTTGTTAATTAATTTCAGCTGCTGTGGTGTTAATGAAATTAACAACAGATGCACTAGAGGGGCAACAATGAGATGACCCCAAAACAGGAATGGTTTAACAGGTGGAGGCCACTGACATTTTTCCCTCCTCATCTTTTCTGACTGTTTCTTCACTAGTTTTGCATTTGGCTACAGTCAGCGTCACTACTGGTAGCATGAGGCGATACCTGGACCCTACAGAGGTTGCACAGGTAGTCCAACTTCTCCAGGATGGCACATCAATACGTGTCATTGCCAGAAGGTTTGCTGTGTCTCCCTGCACAGTCTCAAGGGCATGGAGGAGATTCTAGGAGACAAGCAGTTACTCTAGGAGAGCTGGAGAGGGCCATAGAAGGTCCATAACCCATCAGCAGGACCAGTATCTGCTCCTTTGTGCAAGGAGGAACAGGATGAGCACTGCCAGAGCCCTACAAAATGACCTCCAGCAGGCCACTGGTGTGACTGTCTCTGACCAAACAACCAGAAAGACTTCATGAGGGTGACCCAAGGGCCCCATGTCCTCTAATGGGCCCTGAGCTCACTGCCCAGCAGCATGCAGCTCGATTGGCATTCACCATAGAATACCAGAATTGGCAGATGCACCACTGGTGCCCTGTGCTTTACAGATGAGAGCAGGTTCACCCTGAGCACGTGACAGAAGTGAAAGGGTCTGGAGAAGCCATGGAGAATATTATGCTGCCTGTAACATCATTCAGCATGAGCAGTTTGGTGGTGGGTTAATGATTGTCTGGGGAGGCATATCCATGGAGGGTCACACAGACCGCTACGGGCTTGACAAAGGCACCTTGGCTGCCATTAGGTATCAGGATGAAATCCTTGGACCCATTGTCAGACCCTATGCTGGTACAGTGGCTCCTGGTGCACGACAATTCCTGGCCTGATGTGGTGAGAGAGTATGCAGGCAGTTCCTGGAGGATGAAGGAATTGATACCATTGACTGGCCACCACACTTTCCTGACCTAAATCCAATAGAACACCTCTGAGACATTATGTTTTGGTCCATCCAATGCCACCAGGTTGCACCTCAGACTGTCCAGGAGCTCAGTGATGCCCTGGTCCAGATCTGGGAGGAGATCCCCACAACACCATCTGTCATCTCATTAGAAGCATGCACCGATGTTGTCAGGCATGTATACAAGAACACAGGGGCCATACAAAGTGCTGCGTACAATTTTGAGTTGCTGCAATTAAATTTTGGCAAAATGGACTAGCCTGCCACATAACTTTTTCACTCTGATTTTTGGGCGCTCTTTGAATTCAGGGCTCTGTAGGTTGATCATTTTCATTTCCATCAAACGATGTGGCCTCCTTTCGTTCCTAACACATTACCCAGTCTATATCAGTATAGATATCCAGGAGGATTTCTTTTTCCCATTGAGATCTGATGTGTTTTCAAAGTGTTCCTTTAATTTATTTGAGCAGTTTATATACAGTGGAACCTCGGTGTACGAGTAACTTGGTTTACGAGTGTTTTGCAAGACGAGCAAAACTTTTTAATAAATTTTGACTTGATAAACGAGCGATGTCTTGCAATACGAGCAGTATGGATACACTTTGTCTGCTGAGCGTCATGCGATCACAACTGAGCTGATGGCTCTTCTCTCTCTCTCATCTCGCTCGCTTGCCCAGCACCTCTCTCTCCTTATCTTGCTTGCTTGCTCGCCCAGCGCGTCTCTCTCTCTCTCCTTATCTCGCTTGCTCGCCCAGCGCGTCCTCGGTTTACAGCGCATCTCTCTCTCTCCTTATCTAGCTCGCCCAGCGTGTCTCTCTGTTTACTACAGCATTGTGACTGTGTGTGGGTGCGCTGTGAAGTGCGAGTCCCCATCTTGCTCCCCAAAACACGAAGCCGAGTCTCAGTACTTTAACACTAGTTTTATTCAGCTTGAAACAGCAACCGCGCTGTTATTTATTGCAGCGGGATCTTTATAATGTTCCTTGTATGACCCATTGACGACAGGCGCTTATAGCATGTCTGCGATCTTTTTGGATGCGCTTATACGACGAACTGCTACAGCGCTGGGAGACTGCGATTGCTTTGGGACACTAGACAGGCCACCAGCAATAAATACATACAATGCAAGAAAAATAGTATACAGTAAATGTGTGTACAGTGACACTAAAACGTACGTACATGTACTATGTACTGTAAGTAGAAAATTAATTATGGTTACTCACCAACAATGACACAATGAGTTTAATTTTACTGCACAACAAAGGAGAGCGTTACAGCACTTCTAAAGGAGCCACTTCAGGAGATTGTGTAGCACTGCCGTTCTTCTTCTGGCAGTCTTCAATCCAAATCCCTAAAGCAGATTCCATCCAGAATACTGCCTTATTACATCCACTTAAAACTCGTTTTGCACCCTGGTTAAAAGGACACTGCGGCTGTAGATCTTATATTCCTTTCCTACTTTTTAAATAAAAAGAATCGTAGCCTCTTTGATGCCGTAATGGCGTCCTACAGTGGTGTAGCTTTTCCCATCCTTCAGCATATCCGAAACGTTTACCTTTTCGGCAATCGTTATCTTCCGTTGACGCTTGGGCACGGCCCCTGAAGCAGCAGCAGTAGATCGTTTCGGAGCCATAATGAAGGGCTTGACTATGCACAAAGATAAACACAAAAGAGCACAATAGTTAACTCTTTACACAGCGAAACACGATGATGCTGAATGAGCGAGACGAGACTTCCTCGTTAACACTGCATTCAGCACACAGGAACTTAACTGAGTGCTCTGACTGGTTAGCTTCTCAGACATCCGCCAATAGCGTCCCTTGTATGAAATCAACTGGGCAAACCAACTGAGGAAGCATGTACAGGAAGTAAAAAGACACATTGTCCGCAGAACCCGCGAAGCAGCAAAAAATCCGCGTTATATATTTAGTTATGCTTACATATAAAATCCACGATAGTCGAAGCGCAATATAACGAGGGATTACTGTAATGACAAAATGTTGATGTGAAGTTTATAATGTGTGAAGTCCAAATATAAAATAAAGTATTTCACAAGAGGTATAATAAAGTGTGATTTTCATTCAGAAATAAAACCAAATAAAAAAAAGCCCCAATATCAATCGATACAAAGTAGAGACATTTGCATGTATATGTGTGGTTGTATTTTTCAGTGGAAATGCAGCGGTCCCACAAATATCTGATAAGTAAAAACTGCTGCTTCGTAATCAAAACGTTACCGGTTCAATCCCAGGTCCTTCCTGTATTTAGTGCTGACAGTTGGGTTACTACTATTGTTACTATCTATAATAATAAAAGGCAAAGCCCTGACTGACTGACTGACTGACTCATCACTAATTCTCCAACTTCCCATGTAGGTAGAAAGCTGAGATTTGGCAGGCTTATTCCTTACAGCTTACTTACAAAAGTTAAGAAGGTTTTATTTCGAAATTCTACACGTAACGGTCATAACGGTCGATAACGGTCAACAACATCCGCCATGTTGAACTTTCTCATTTATGGCCCCATCTTCACGAAACCGAAACCGATGTACTTACTTATTTCGATAGTATGACGCCACTGTCGGCCGCCATATTGAACTTTCCAATGTCACCAATTTTCAAACTTCCCGTGTAGGTAGAAGGCTGACCCCATCTTCACGAAATTTGGTAGGTGGCTTTCCTGCACTAATCAAAATCGATGTGCGTACTTATTTCGGTGGTATGACGCCACTGTCGGCCGCCATATTGAATTTTCCAAACGTCACTAATTCTCCAACTTCCCGTGTAGGTAGAAGGCTGAAATTTGGTAGGCCCATTCCGTACAGCTTAATTACAAAAATTAAGCAGGTTTCAATTCGAAATTTAATGCGTAACGGTCATAACGGTCAACAACATCCGACATGTTGAACTTTCTTATTTATGGCCCCATCTTCTCGAAATTTGGTAGGCGGCTTCACTGCACTAACCGAAACCAATGTACGTACTTGATGTATGATGCCACTGTCGGCCGCCATATTGAACTTTTCAACAGTCTTTGTTACTTATGGGCCCATCTTCAAGAAATTTGGTACACGGGTTCCCAACGCTAACTGAATCCTACTTACGTACATATATACGTCCATAGCCTGCAACTCGGACACCATGTGAGGTGGCGTTGGGTCCCCCATCCCAACGTCTCCCATGTTGTTGGCTACCTGCCTATTAAAGGTCAGTCCAGTCCGCTCCGGTCTCTACATTCCCTTCCTTGCTTCGCCACGGGATTCACGTCTCCCTACTGATAACTACAGCCTTTATGTTTAATCCACGGCTTCTCCGCTGTTTTATTGTTCATTTATTACAATTATAGTTAGTTATTGTGTAGGTATTTTAGACTTACTTTACATTGCTCAGGTACCCATTTCCTTCATCATTCCAACCCTCACTACCATGACTATCACTATCGATCAAAGAACTGTCACTTACCAAATGGTTTCCATGCCCGGAGATAGCATCTACCTTTTCCATTCTCTTTGTTACATATTGCACAGTCATATCAGGCTCACTCTTGATATCCAGAGGAACATTCTGTCTTATGTATTGAATGACTGGGACAGGTTCAAGGTTCAAGGTGTGGACAGATGACAATACTGGAGATAATTATACTACACAGAAGCACTATAAGAGTGAAATGCTTAAGCCCTTCACCTATGGTTCTGCATGTGAGTTGATGGCTGCTGCTGAATTGTTCGGTTGTCGCTTTCAAGTTTACCGAAATGGCCAAATATTTTACACCTTTCGAAACCGCCAATCCCTCTTAAACATCTTAGATTCACAGGTGACGATTTCAGTAGTGGACACTTTGATGTTTATGAATGTTTAAACTCTCAAAAGCTGGATGTGATTTTATCGATGAAACCGGTTGTGTGCTTACAACGCTTGACAGATGCCAAATGTCACTTCAACACAACAAATCCTGCAAATACTGTCGTAATTCAAACAAACCATGAAACTTAAAGCGATTATGACAGCAGCAATCCAAGCTGTGAGATTTGAGACAAGATTACTGTTCACATGGCCAACTGTAAGTTACATGCTCAAGAGTAAGCTCAGCGCACAGCTTGGTCATGTTACAACCGGAGGGCCGAACTGACAACATGGTATACAAAGAGATCCTTAACAAATAATTACTGGCATATTTTCCCTCAGTTTAAAAAGGTTTAATTTTCTTCTTAATAAAAATTTTAATGCAGTACTTCGCCGCTGCGAAGCGCGGGTATTTTGCTAGTTAAATAATAAAAACATACATTCGATTTGAATCTCTAACAAATCAACCAAACAAGTGTCCTTTTATTCAATTATACAAACTGAATAAAAAACAAAATTAAAAAAATAAATAAATAAAAACACACATTAAACACACACCGGGGGGGGGGGGTATTATTCGTATGTGGATTACTCATTTAGCCGGATGTAATTGTTGACGATTGCCATGATTCTGAATCTGTTGGTTTTTCAAAACTCTTGCTGGATGTGTTGTCATAGCAGCACATCCAAATCCTCAAACCTGCTCTGAGCAGGTTTGTTCTATGTAAACAAGGATTAGCTCACACAATCCGTTTTCGTGAATGGAATTCATTCAGTCTTGGCTTCGCTGTTCATGAATGAGCAACCAATTGATATTGGTGCGTAAATTGTAAGAAGAGAATTTCATATGAAAGGGTTTTGCACGATCGGCAAGATCCTTTATTGTTCCCGGAGGAAATTCTTTTCTAAAGATACCGCTTTAGCCAAGGGGGAATACTGTACCTCAAAAGATTTATTAGCACCTTATATTCGAAGTCAAACTAGGCGAAGTCAGGCTCTCACAACCACACAGATAGTATGCATTGCTTTGATGTTTTTTGCGACACTTTTTTATATACTGTAGGCGATGTGGAAAATCTATCTAAAAATGCAGTTTGTCAGGCAATTCGTAAAGGCTGTTTGGCTCTGAAATATTTCCTTCAGGTTTTCATAGTGTTTCCTGGACACCTGTGTGTGCAGACAACAAAAGAGATGTTTCATGCCATTGCACATAGGTAATACACAGGCAAAAACACCCACAGTTCCAAAAGGAATCTCACAATCAGCCTAACATTCTTATTACCCAGGATTTCCAAATGTGATTGGGGCACATGGGTCTGATCAGAGTGGAGTTTGATCAAACATTAGGAAAATGTACCTCTCCTCCTGATGAATAATTAGACACAGTGTCTTCAAATATTTGACATTCATCAATATCTCGTTGGTCAGACACAGGTTCTAGGGATATGACATTTCCTGCAACTGACCCAACCAAAAAAAAAAAAGGGCTATATGGAATATACCTATAGCACACATTGAGGAGAAATATATGCAATGACCATCCTTTACCTGAAATGAAGTGACCACTGCATCCTGTAACTGGTTCTGAGAAGGAGATTCCCCCTGGAATGCCTTCAGAAACAGGGCGATGGGCATTTTGCTGGAGAGCCTAACCTTTACAAGTATCATAAATTACATTGGCTGTTACACACTGAAATCAAATGCATGTTTTTATTCTAAAATATTAAGAATGAGAGCAGTTTACTTCTCAAAACTGAGCCATGTGGGATCGAACTCGTGACCTTTTGGATACTAGTCAATGGCTGATACCATTACACTATCGTGGCAGCTGTATTAAATATGTGTCAATATGGCATGCTAAGGTGGCTTTTTTCTGCTGTTATATTTTTGAATAAAAGCATACTTGTTCTGTTATATTTGTACCTTTTGTGAAAGTGTTTGATATTTGGACTTCAGGCTTCATACATTATATAGTTTATGCTTACATTTTGTCATTTACTACTACAATATGAAAAACGTTTCTGTTTTAAAAATGTGTTTACACGGATTACTGTAGAAACGGAACACACGTGAAATGCGTCTATTCCAAATAATGATCTATTATTTCCACTCTAAAACTCCACTTCACTCCCAGATAATCAATCAAGGCACGAGCTGGGAGAAGTTTGTGCACGTTCCAAGTCGGTGGGGGGATGGAAACGCCAGCTGCTTGCAGCCTGATTTTTATCAGCACATTTAGATGACAGAAGACGCTGGTGGAGAGCTGTGAACGATTTTAAGAAGGGATTTAAGGTGGGGCGGAATTACGAGTTTTTTCGTAGGCTCTGGTAATTCTAGTGTTAAGGATGTTTAAAATAAGTGGGCAACCATTTGCACCCCAGGCACAAATTAGGGATATACAACTACTACAGTTGCTGCTGCTCAATGGGAGGCTGTCCAGCTGAGGTCCAAGTCAGCCTGATTTCATCTCAAACATGCCTGTCTCCAAAAAAAAGCAACTGCCAGTTTCTCTAATGCTCCCAAATTACCACCAATGCTATTTCAGTTCTATTTCTTTAAAATTAGTTTTTCTTTCTACAGTATATTTTTACTTCTCAATTTATGTTCAGTTAAATTTATTAGGGGCCGACACTTATCTTCAAATCTTCGACGTCTGTTTAATGTAATATACTCACCAACTAAATCAAACACCCCAGAAATATTATTATCATTGGATGCAGAAAAAGCATTCGACATGATTGAATGGAAATACCTTTTTACTATTTTGGAGAAGTTTGTGTTTGGCCCGAACATTTGTGCATGGATTAAATTACTGTATACTAACCCAGAAGCTTCAGTTTGCATCAATAACATTTGCTCAGACTACTTTAAACTAGAACGTGGCACAAGACAAGGATGCCCTTTGTCACCACTGCTGTTTGCAATTGCCATTGAACCACTGGCAATACATTGTCGAAATACTGATCAGATAAAGGGGATTAGCAGAGAAGGACTGGAACAGAAAATCTCATTATATGCAGATGACATGGTACTGTATATACTGACTAGAAAATTCTGTGCCTGCAGTCTTAGCAGCACTCACAGAATTTCAAAAGCTCTCTGGTCTCAGAATTAATCTGAATAAAAGTGTACTCTTTCCGGTGAATTCTCAAGCATATAATATTAGATTAGACACCCTACCTTTTATCATTGCAGAACAGTTTAAATACATAAAGCTCTTTATCAACAAAATTTAAATGGTAAACATCACAAGCATAGATGGTCAACCCTTCATCTCACACTAGCTGGAAGAATTAACACTGTTAAGATGAATATTCTTCCTAAGCTCCTTTTTTTATTTCAAAACATACCAATATACATTAATAAATCGTTCTTTAAGCAATTAGATTCAACAATAACCTCATTTATTTGGAATTCAAAACATCCACGCATCAAAAGAGCTTAACCTACAAAGACAAAAAGGCAGAAGGCGGCATGGCTCTACCTAACTTCCAGTTTTATTACTGGGCGGCAAATATACAGTCAATAAGAACCTGGACACAAATAGAAGAACATATACAGGCATGGACCGCAATAGAAGTAAAATCCTGCAGTAGTACTTTGTATTCCCTGCTCTGCACTCCAATAAACACACGTTATCGGCAATACACTAATAACCCAATTGTGCTCCACTCACTTAGAATCTGGAACCAATGTAGAAAGCATTTTAAGATGGAGAAGCTTCTTTCTGTGGCACCCCTGCAAAAGAACCACCTCTTTCAACCTTCACAAACATATGCAGTTTTTAATATCTGGAAAAATTTGGAATTAACTTGCTTAGAGATCTTTATATAGACAACGCCTTTGCATCCTATGAACAATTACATTCCAAATTTAACATTCCAGCTACAAATTTCTTTCACTATCTTCAAATCAGGAACTTTGTTAAACAGAACCTTCCAGATTTTCCTCATCTTGCACCCTCATCCACGCTGGAAAAAATATTGCTCAATTTTGAGGAATTAGACTCCATCTCTACAATATATAAAATCATTTTACAATCCCTTCCTTTCAAAGATCCAAGAGGACACTGGGAAAATGACCTCTCAATTAATATATCAGAAAAGGAGTGGAAAGTAGCAATGCAGAGAATTCACTCAAGCTCCATATGCGCAAAGCATACAATTATACAACTCAAAATTATATATCGAGCACATCTGTCTCGACTAAAACTCTCCAAAATGTTTCCAGGGCATGATCCAACCTGTGAACGTTGCAACCAAGCCCCAGCCTCACTAGGTCACATGTTCTGGGCCTGCACCAAATTAACATTATTCTGGACAAAAATTTTTAATTACCTCTCAGACAGCCTTGGACTCACAATCCCTCCTAACCCATTAACAGCTGTGTTTGGGGTTCTTCCAGAGGGTCTTAAAGTGGAGAAAGACAAACAAATTGTGATTGCATTCACTACACTGTTGGCACGCAGACTTATTCTGATAAACTGGAAGAACCCAAACTCTCCTCTTTTAAGTCAGTGGGAAACTGATGTGTTATATTATTTAAAATTGGAAAAATCAAATACTCAGTTAGAGGATCTGTACAGACTTTTTCAAAACATGGCAGGATCTAATCAGTAATATTTTAAAATAAGTTTATAAAGCACAGAGAATTTATTAATTTAGGTATTTTTACAAGCCTTAAATTTTACACGCTTTGGCTTGCTCTCTCTCTCAAGGGTGGGGATCGATCTGTTCTTAGCATAATTCTTTTTTTTGTAAAAACTTGATTGCTATGTATTGATTGTAATAAAATTAATAAATAAAAATTAAAAAAGAAATAAATAGTTATGTACTGATATAATGAGGGAAACTCCTGTACCACAGGCTAAGTAAATGCTGATTCTGCTTAGATGATTGTAATTTGTGGCCACTGTTGCACAGACAGAAATCATATAGGGAGGACTTGGGTAGCATCAATTATAATAACTATGACAGGCTTCTAATTATTGGCAATTTTAATTTTCATATCGATAAACAGTGTGAGCCAAAAGCAAAAAAAGAATTCATAAACCTCCCGCACTCTTTTCACCTAAGACAGCAATTAGCAACCCCACATATAAAGGAAGGTCAAACGCTGAATTTAGTGACTACTAAAGGATTAAAAGTTGATGTGAGGCAGATCGTGGGTATCTGTTTATCTGACCATTGTTTAATATTATCTTGGCTCCGGCAAACCCCCGTGACCCTGTGTTAGGATATAGCGGGTTGGACAATGACTGACTGACTAATGTAGAAATACTGAGATCCACAACTAATGAGAAGTGTATTGTTAAAAAATGCTATTTTGATAGACCTGCAACTTCAAGTTTTTAACATTCTAAAAAAACCTGTCCGTTTGTAGTGCTTACTACAATAATGATAATAATGAAAATTGTAAGGCTGAAAATTTTAATGCTCAAGTAAGAGATGCCACTGACATAGCTGTTCCTGAAAATAGTTTAAAAAAACCCTACAGCACTATTACACCATTAAAGACCCAAAGAGTTTCCAGAGAGCTGAACGTAAATGAAGAAAAACTAAATTAATAGTGCACTATGAAATACTGAAGGCTAACACCACAGTCTGCCTGGAGAGGGGTGCTACTTCTCTAAAATTATTAACACCACTGGTAATCCAAGAGTTTTACTCTCTACTATTGATTGTTCGGGGCGGCACGGTGGCGCAGTGGTAGCGCTGCTGCCTCGCAGGTCGCTTCCCGGATCCTCCCTGCGTGGAGTTTGCATGTTCTCCCCGTGTCTGCGTGGGTTTCCTCCGGGCGCTCCGGTTTCCTCCCACAATCCAAAGACATGCAGGTTAGGTGGATTGGTGATTCTAACTTGACCCTAGTGTGTGCTTGGTGTGTGGGTGTGTTTGTGTGTGTCCTGCGGTGGGTTGGCACCCTGCCCAGGATTGGTTCCTGCCTTGTGCCCTGTGTTGGCTGGGATTGGCTCCAGCAGACCCCCGTGACCCTGTATTCGGATTCAGCGGGTTAGGAAATGGATGGATGGATGGATGGATATTGATTGTTCACTAAACCTAGGTTACTCAATGGAATGCCTCCAAAAAACTACCAGTGAAACATAAATGACGTACATCTCCCCAAAGCTGATTCTATTAAATCCTGTTATTCCCTTTTAAGCAAATTAAATTCATTCACCAGGATTGATTTACCCGATCTATGTAGAATAATTTCTCAAGTGAAACCCGCCCACTTGGATCCTTGACATAATACCAAAAAGCTTTTTCAAAGAAGTATCCGATATGCTGATAGTGCGCTTGACATAGTAAACTCATCATTAGATATGGGGGTCTTCCCAGACTGTCTTAAGACTGCTGTTGATAAACACCCACACAAGAGCCAAAAACATAAGAGTTAAGATTATATATGACAATTTTAGATCCATTTCTAACCAGCCTTTAAGTAAAGTTGTAGAAAAGGCAATCATTACGCAGCTAAATGATCACTTAAATAGACATGCTATTCTTGACAAGTTTCAGTCAAGTTTTAGAACAAATCACAGTACAGAAACTGCACTGACTGAAGTAGTAAATGACTTGCGGGTTAATGTGACAGAGGCCAGTTATCTGTTCTCATCCTCTTACATCTGACTGCAGAATTTGATACCATTGATCCCAATATTGTTATAAATCGCCTTAGTGGGTTGGGCTCTCTGTCTTAAATCGGTTCGAGTCTTACTTAACAGGTAGAAAATTCTTTGTTAGTTGTAATCAAAGATGCATGATATTCTATATGTTGTTCCACAAGGATCTATCCTGTGTCTACTGCTGCTTTCGATCTACATGCTTCCATTAGGTCAAATTATCTCAAGGCATAACGTGAACTATCACAGCTATGCAGATGGCAGATAACTGTATTTATCAATAGTGCCTGATGACCCCGACTTTCTTGGTTCACTGGCCCAATTGATTTTCCTTAAGACTCTGACCACTAAATTGATTGTTTTTTTCCTTAAACACCACTAAAACATATATTTGATGTGAAGTGAGCCAACAGATGACCAACTAAGTTGGGGCCTCAAACTCCAACCAACATCACTTCATTTTAGGGCTGGGCGATTTTTTCGATTTTTTCGATTAATTCGAATTTACGTTTTAAGACGATTTATTTTTTTATTAAATCGAGGTATAGCGATTTTTTAATAAAAAATTAGATACATTGTAATTGCACCTATGGCAGAATAATTAAGAGGCTTGTCCGACTCCGAACACATGATGGCGCTAATTAACCTCTCACCTGTGAGTACAGTGCTCTATGAAGGAACGTAATAGGCTACAGAAATAATATCATAGAGATGGACGGCTCTTCACGTCAGGATGACCTTGTGCCAAAGAAAGGTAGTAACGTTTCCTCTGTGGTTTGGAAATGGTTCGGATTCGAGAGTTCAGACGTCGAACAAACTTTTGTCAAATGCAAAATATGCAGAAAGTCAGTTTCAACCGGCAGTGGCAGCAGCACTAATTTATTCCAACATTTGCGACAAAGGCACCAAGCTGAATGGGAAGAATGCTCAAAGTTAAGAGATGAAAACAAGCCAAATCCAAGTGCAAAAAGTCCACCTAAAATTGCAAAACGCCAGATGTCATTAGCGGTATCATTTTCCAATTCCGTTCCATACGACAAAAGCCCCGATGGAAAGAAATGACAGATGCTGTGGCGTTTCATATCGCTAAGGACATGGTTCCCATATACACCATCGAAAAGCCAGGGTTCATAAAAATGCTACACACTGCTGATCCAAGATACAAGTTGCCGAGCCGCAAATATTTCAAAGACGTAGCTATTCCCCGAATGTACACTGAAACACGTGAAAAAGTAGCGGAGCAGCTTGAAAGGGCATCTTTTTTTTCTACGACGACTGACCTGTGGAATAGTCGTACTCATGAGCCTTACAGCCCATTATGTTGACGCAGAATGGAAACTGCGAAGTTTTTGCCTTCAGACATGTTATTTTCCTGACGATCACACTGGGGAAATAATTGGTCATGGGCTTAAAGATGTGCTGGCGTCTTGGAAGCTTGTGGAGGATCGACAGGTGTGCGTGACCACTGACAGTGGAACGAACATGAACAAAGCAATGAAGATGAACGACTGGACCCATCTTCAGTGCTTTGGACATCGTCTTTACAATGCCATTGGTAAGTATGATTAATAATTCAAGCATTAAAATCGCAGTTATTCAGATGTTATTTCATTAATAGCTGAAATGATGATGATGATTATTATTGTTTTGCTTTTGTAATAACAGTGCCAATCACTTAACATGAGTTTGTTGGTTATAGATTCATATTCTGCAGTTATGAAGGAGAAAGCTCTTTACAATATTTCTGTCAAAGTACAATGAACTGCTATTTCAAATCTTTTTTTTTTTGTTTGTTTTTTGTTTACTGTTGAAAATTTGCATAACTTTTTGAGTTGACTGATGTAATGTTTACATTGGGTAAAATGGTTATTTTCTTACTATATATTCAGAAGTATTTAATGTTTAATTCAAATTGCACAATATTTACTTTCATATTTCATTCAAATCTTCTGCAAAGATATTTAACTTGTGAATTTGTTTTACATTTATTTACACCTTGTTGACCAATTTATGTATGGCATGGCCATTAAAAATACAATGTTCCTTAACCAGATGGTTTTTCAAGTTACTTATAAAGAGAATGTTACTTAAGTCATGTTGTTGTAATGTTTTAAGTTGACTAGTTACACAATAAAAAAAATCGAAATCGAAAATCGGTCAAACTTTATGACCCAGCCCTACTTCATTTATTTTCTTAATTTGAAGCCAATTCTTGTTGATGATTAAACCAGTTATTTTATTTCATGGCGCTCATTCTGCCATGGCAGACATTTCCAAAACTGGTGATTTTCTTTAAGAGTGCGGTCAAAATGTTTTGCGGGCCTGAGCAGATCAACATTACTGAGGCCTTCACAATTCATTGAGTTACTGTGTGATGGACGCAGTTTGTTGCTTATGTGTTGGTTCATTTTGTGTCTTGATATTGTTTGGTTGCTAATTAAGTAAAAATGAAATTAAGGGGCCTGGGTCTTAAGATGTGCATCAACTAAAATTAAGGCAAAGAGTTAATTAGCAGCAAAATCTGGACACTAATTAAGAAAAGGGTTAGAATGAAAACCGGCAGCCACAGCAGCTCTCCAGGACTGGAGTTGGGAGACCTCTGCTCTAGAGTAACCCTCAAATTAATTTTTGATAATAAATCGAGAATTACAGTAAACACCACAGTTCTGCAAATAACTGAATTCTTCTTGTCAATTCCTATTGTAATGACCTATTTTATGATCAGAAAGATCAACATCAGACCGGTAAATAATTAATGAAATGTCATAAAATAGTTCTGGTAACGTTTCCTATGGTGCAAAGCCTAATGATGCTCATGTCAGAATTTTTTTCTTCAGTGTATCATCTAGACATTTGTAATTCCTGAGGTGCAATTATAAAATATGGATTACCATTTCAATTACGCAGTACTTGTTTCTTACTGTATCTATACTAATAAAAGGCAAAGCCCTGACTGACTGACTGACTGACTGACTGACTGACTGACTGACTGACTGACTGACAATTCTCCAATTTCCCGTGTAGTTAGAAGGCTGAAATTTGGCAGCTTACTTACAAAAGTTGGGCAGGTTTCATTTCGAAATTCTACGCGTAATGGTCATAACTAGAAGCTATTTTTCTCCATTTAATGTAATGGAGTTAAGCTCAAAAGTCGTGGGGGGCGGACTTTCGTGTGACATCATCACACCTCCCACGTAATCACGCAGTACGTAGAAAACCAGGAAGAGCTCCAAAAACCGCTGAAGAAAACATACATTATATAATTAAGAAGGCAGCGAAACAATTAGAAGGGAGCGAGTGACATATAAAACCATATTCAGCGGCTCACGTGAACTGACACAGTGCGCAGACAAAAAGCAACAGTTCCAAAGAGTGCTGAACAAAAACTGAATTATATTGCTACGCTCAAATAGGCAAACCACACGCCATGGCGCAATATAGCACCGGCTTCCGAGGTTCGATTCCCGAAAGGGGAAGCACCGAGTATGTACGCACGCTTCCCGATACATTTTAGCCTCGCATCCCCTTGGTTTGAGACTAGGGTTACCACTTTTAATACAAAAAAATAAGGGACGCATACTGCAGCGCGGGCCACATCCCTTGGGGGCCAAGACCACAGTGATCACAGGCCCAATATTGATTCAAAACGGGACGCGCAATTTCATTCTCAAATACGGGACGATTCCGTATTTTAAAGGACAGGTGGCAACCCTATTTGAGACGTATGAAAAAATATGCGCTTAACGCAGAAAGACAGATCACCAATTGAAACTTTATGAATAATGGATACTTTATTCGCGATCAATGATTGTTTTGGTAAAGCCATACTCCGTGTATTCATTAGATGAACGGTAAAAAAGTAAGAGCGAGGGGAGGATGACTTATTGAGGCACGCAGCAATAACCACAATAGCACGCGGGCTCGATGTACTGTAGTGCGCGTCAACTCCATCTGAATGGCGCGATCACATTTGAAAAAATATATCTTTTCAAGTTCTATTTAGTCCATATGTGTCAAACTCAAGGCCCGCAGGCCACATCCGGCCCAGCGTAATTATATCCGGCCCGCGAGATCATTTTATATATTATTGTTATTAATGGCCCGGAGATATGAAGCGCTGGTAATACAATAAACTACAGATCCCATAATGCAGCGCTTCAAATGCCTTGCCGAACACTTACCGCGTCAATCAAGTCTTGCTTATGATGCTGCAAGTTATTGCGAAGCTAGCCCACACGATGCTGAAGAGAAATGGTGATTCTGAACATAGAGCCTTTAAAAACCGATGGGAGGCTGAGTATATGTTTACTGACATTGCCGGTAAACCCGTGTGTCTCATTTGTGGAGCTAATGTGGCTGTAATTACAGAATTTAATCTAAGACGGCACTATGAGACAAAACATCAAGATAACCTGAAAGACCTGAATGCAATGCACAAGATACAGAAAGCAGAAGAGTTAAAGAAGAATCTGACACTTCAGCAGATGTTTTACCCGTGCAAAATCACAAAGTGATTTCAAGTGAAGCTACTTTTATGGGAGACACAAATGCACCAGTGCAACTTGCTCCACTTTCCCTGTTGCCAAGTAATGTCGAACCAAGTTGGCACTACGGTGTTCCCAAATACGCACTTTGCTGATAAACTGAGCGCACTGCACACTGAGTTCGCACAGCGCTTTGGTGACTTTGAAGAACAAAAAAAGAATTTTGAGTTGTTTCGCAACCCATTTGCTGTCGATGTGGAAACTGCACATGTGCAGATTCAGATGGAGGTGATTGAGCTGCAGTGTAGTGGCACACTGAAGGCAAAGTGCAATACTGCAGGGCCCGCACAGTTTATTCACTCCATTCCCGCACAAATGCTCCAGCTCCGTCTACATGCAACCTTGTGCATGTTTGGTACCACATATCTGTGTGAGAAGCTTTTCTCAGTCATGAAGACTAACAAAACAGCACACAGGAGTCGCCTCACTGATGAGCACCTGCAGTCCATCCTGAGAATCTCCACAACACAGAACCTCACACCAAACATTAACTTATAGCCAAAAAAAGATGCCAGGCTTCCAGCTCTGATAAAATGACATATGAGCAAAGACAACTGAATGATTTGATTTGTTATTGCTGAAAAGAACAAATTTTATTTATATTTCCAGGTTTTGTTATGCACCATGTTCATATTTGAATTTGTATAATTTTGACAGGGTATATTTTTATAGAGAGCAAAATCTTTTGGGATATTTAAAATTTAAGTTTATTTTTTATATAAAATTACATAAGAGTAAAGAAATTTGAATGTTTGTTCTTTTAACGTTTACTTTATTTCTAACTTGTATAATTTAGACAGGATATTTTTATGGAGAGCAAAATATTATAGTTATATAGTTATTTAAGGTTTGAGTTGATTTATTCCGGAATAATATTCTGTCAACTAAATAAAAAATCCTTCTATTTAAAATTTAAATAGAACTTGAACATATACGATAGTTGTGTGTGTGTGTGTGTGTGTATGTATATATGTAGATATGTATGTATGTATATATATATGTTTGTATATATGTGTGTGTATGTATATGTATGTATATATGTATGTATATATGTGTGTGTGTCTATGTATATGTCTATAGTTGTGTATGTGTATATATATATTATATATATGCCAGCAACACTCATGACAATGCAATTACATTGTCAATCATGTTACGTTATTATTAAAATGTTTCCTTCTTTTTACTTCTCCGCTGCCAAGCGCAGGTATTTTGCTAATGCTATATATATATATATGACAACAACACTCATATCAATGACAAAACAATTACGTTAACAATCAAGTTACATTATTTTTTTAATTTTTCCTTTTCTTTTTCATAACTTCTTTAACACACTACTTCTCCGCTGCGAAGCGCGGGTATTCTGCTAGTGACACATAAAAATAAGTAATAAACATAGTACAAGTCTTTAAAAAAGCCGCAAATATATCAAATGTTTATAATATGTTTATCAAGAAGACAAGACTAGGTTTATAAGCAAAAGATGCATTTTGCTGAAAAGCTAACATTTCTATTCTTTACTTAGCAGCAGTTCCAAATTCTTATTTTTCTTTTTCCAATTAAAAATGCAAGTTGCTGAACTTAAAACAATCTTGCTGTCCAAACTAAAATGGTGTCAGTTTTAATTTAAACAACAAAATAAAAAGGTATGAATTCATTAAAATAGCTTTTCTCGCCATTTGTTTAAAAGAACAGATGACTTCTTCAAATCAGTTTTTTCAGTTTATTACTCCACTTTCTTTTACATAAAGGGTAAGCTCTCTGATGAAACAAGCCTTGACTGCTCTTTGTTTACACTGCAGGAACTTTGCAAAAAAAAACTCAACTACCGGAATACTTCACATAAAGACAGCAACTAAATTGCAGCAAAGCTTAGAAAAGCAGAGGATGAAAAGATTGGATTTTGTGATTGGTCAATTTACCAATCAAGTCATTTTAAGTGAAAATTTACAGATTTAGACTGGTGGCCGATCGACCGAAGCATCCCTAACTGCTACCCAAAAATACAGATGAAATGTCCTATTTAATTCCACATTCCAAAATGAAATCATCAGAATTTACATTACTTAATCCAAATTTATGAAAACATAACCTCATTTAACTTTAACAATATCATCTTCTGCCTTCAGCACAGCAAGATACCAAGGAGTGCTGTTCTCACGATGGTATACATTATGAAAAACAAGAAGTACATGATACATTTTCTGTGTTTAACAAATCTTATATAATCTTGCCAAATTATAAAAGAGAAAACTATTTTTCACTGCCTGCTTCACAAAACCTGATCTCCTTTACCTTTCACATACAAGGCTGGCATGAATGAGGTTAATATGGCAAAATGGTTTCGGGGACAGGATTTTGAGCATATCATTTGTTAATGTGGATTTAATGATTTGTTCACCTCAGTGACAAGATCCTAATTACTGAGGATCCTGCTATAAGGCCTAAAATAAAATAAAAGTACCTTAAACCGTTTGCTATAAATCCGAATATGGCACACTGCCATTTCTGTGACATGCATGTACACATCAGGACGAGCAGTTCAAGGAATCGGCTCACTTATAATTTAAGAGTTGTATAACTGGTTGATAACTTAGATGTATTTACTTATCCAGTCAAGCATAACTACAGCTTCTCACATTTTGCTCGGATTTCACCTTAACGCCAACTTTAAAGTAACCCTCCATGCCCACTGTTTGTGCTTTTAGCTTTCTCATGCTTTTATTTCAATGGTATTATAGTCAGTGCATGATGAGTTAACTATTTAAAAAAAAAAGAAAAAGTTTATTAAGTGTATATATATATATATATATATAGTCATTGCAATCTATTTGAAAATGGTTTGAAAATTCTACTGCCACGCAACAAAACTTCTACATGATGCATTACCCAAATAAGACCATTAAAATGATTTTTCAAACATGCACTTACTAAGCTTTTATACATTTGTCAGGGAGTGATGTTGATATTAAACAGCCAAGACATTAAAAATAGACAATACAGTTAACAGTAAGAAAAAAAGTTAAGCTATCCAACAGAGGAAAAAAAAAAAAAAACTCTAGGCATCACAATTAAACAGACATTTGCCTTGTCTTAGTCATAAAATAAAATGCACAGATTCTAGACTCATAACAGAAAAAGCTACGTAACAAGCTGATTAATAGTTGGAATGCGTCAACTACTGTTTTATTTTCTTCTTAAATATAATCTTATTACTACAATTAATAAGCTAAGGATATCCTATGTCTTCTTTCTCCTGCACGTCCTCTTTTTGGGACCTAAAAAACATGCATTTGGTTAGGATTTACAAAAAAAAGCCTAAAATGTGAGAGATTTGACGATGACTTCACATTGACATCTGGTTTCTATACTTAACGTGCGTTGTATGTTGTTTTTCCTCTGCTTTAATTCTTCTCTGTAGGTCCCTCCTTCTCACAAGGTGCACTTTGCACAATTGTTCAATTACTCTCTTTACGTACACATTGCTAAAACTTGCTGTAGAGGGGCACTTAGCATCAATCCATTTACTGAGACCACTGAATTTTACACTTCCTAGTAGGGCAACTATTAGAAGTTTTGAACTTGCGTAACCTATAACCTAGTAATGTGCGTACTGTATGGCAGACATTGATAGGAAATTTTGGAGGAATTTGCATGAATGGCAGTTTGGTTCAGAGGACCGCTATAAGGACAGGAAAGAACTGCATTACAATTAAACACCAACTGTTAAGTACAAAAAGCCTGAAGTAGTTTAAGCTGCCCTAATTTGGGGTGTTCAACAGAAATGTAATGGTTTACTTCAAGCCCATAAGAATAATTGTATCAGATATTTGAAATATTAAAAAAAAGAGTAGTTCAGTTTAAATATTTGAAATCTACATGTTCTCTATTGTAACATAATTTGTCTTTTTTAAAAAAAAGGTCCATAGAGGGCTAGTAAAAGGTTAAAAACAACATCATATTCATAATCAATGACCTTGAAATTGTCTAAAACACTCAACCTACTTATGTTTGAAATGTCATTTTAACATTCTAGGCTCTTGGAGGACAAAGATGACCGGTAAAGAATAAAATATCAAAAATAACCATATTTGTGATCAGCAACCTTGAAATAACAAAACAATCCACATTCCCATTTTCCCCAATTCCTGGTTTTCAAAGTCTTGTGTAATTTTGACGCCTCGTATGCCATCAGGGGTTCAACCACTGGGGTTGGATAATCTGGCATGCACAACTTCAACAACTGCCCTATTCTTTTTCTGAAGACCCCTAGTGGTTTACTTTTTATTATAAAGGCATAATTCGCAACATGAAATAGATCCTAAATTAGACAGAACAATTGTTTATCCGGGTCTACATGGCAAAAAATAGTAACTCCACATCTTGCATAACTAGACATCAAGACAAGTCTAACTGCATATCATATGTGGGGGCTTTCTTTTACTGGCGAGTCAGAAGGAGCCAGGGCAAAAATGACTTCAAAGCATTCCCAAGTAATATTTATGAACTAAAGTATTGAAAAGTCAAGTGAAATAACAGCTTTTATTGGCTAATTTAAAAGTTTACAATATGCAAGCTTTCAAGGCAACTCAGGCACCTTCTTCAGGCAAGATGTAATCAAAATGAATTAAAGTGCAAGTATTCAGACAAGTTAAATAGAAATACCCATGTTTCAGTCCTGGGTGAAATGCTGGTATATATGTGTCCTTGCACAAAGTGCATAAATGTATATTCACTCTACAAAGCGTAACAGAGAGCTTGATGGCTCTTTTGTGATACTAAGTAAAAGAGGATTCTGTAACTGCAGCTGATGAGGTTTTTTTATATTTCATGAGAGTAGGAAAAGCTGAAATGGGTTTAGGTATTGGAGTAAGTGGAAAACATTTGTTTCTTTAGGTTTCAAAGTGCTTTATTAAATCTGTCCATTTTTTGCAAACAAATAAGGTCTTCTACGTGAATGTAACTTCATTTATCTCTTGGATGCTGATAATTTTGAAATGGTAAAAATTAAATAAAAAATAAAGTAAATCACGGCTTTAATGTTATTTAAAGTGTTACCATTAAGTATGGGAGACAGCAAGCATTCAAGTAATTTAAAAGCTTAGTAAGAAGTTGAACTTGACATTAGTTTTTTTTTGTTTTGTTTTTTTTAATTAAAGGTTCATCTAAAAGGCATGTGTTGAATGCTTTTTTGAAAACCAAACACCCTATAACAATGCCATCTTCTGACGTTAATAAACTGTGAACATTAACTAGTTGGTACAGATAAAAAAAAATAAGACGGTCACAACACAATAATGGCACAATAGGGTACAAAGATAATGCCTTGTGATTATTTACCCTAGATCAGATAAAATGGGGCCCCATTTCCCAACACTATTTAAAAATGTTTGGTTTTCTTCAAACTAAGCACGCCTTACCTGTTGTTTCTGATATGCCGTGTTGGGGCTTATCTTTGACTCCAGAAGAACTGAACCTGGAACAAAACAAGAGATTGGGGTTTAATAACTGGCCTCTCTTTTATTATTTCAACTGCCCCGTGTTAAGAAAAAAGTAAATTTCAGCAAAACATCAAACGAACGTTAATAACGTAATTCGTGGACCTTTCGAACACACCTGGCCTCCACCAAAGCAAACATCCAATCTGAGTGTCAAGAAGCAACAGGCTTGGGCCATATACTATATTTATAACTTGAAAACCGATGCTACAATTTAAACGGGGCTGTTCGAACGTCATGACATGTCTTTAACGGTTAAGGTTGCCTTTCTCAATATATTAAATGACATTCTTTTGCTTTCAAACAAGGTGAATATGAGCATTTTTAGTGTCAAATAAAAAATAAGCTAAATGTAGACACAAAACAATCCAACGTTTTCATTTTGATTACAACAGTTATACACTTGTTAACGAAAACATGTAGGTCTCACAATCTAACAAAAAAAGTTTTAAGCTGTTTGGTTACTAGTCATTTACAGGACTGCAGTGTGCTACAAACTTCCCACTCTGTTTTTCTTGAAACCAAGTGTTCACTTCACGCTCGATATTCGTCCAGGCACGGCGATTGCCTCAAAACATTAATTATGCGAGTTCTCTGACGCTTCCACCACTTTTACTTGAAGAAAATAAACAATTTACCATCTGACTCGGCTCTGACCAACAGGGACATTCCCTTCAGGCGATCTACATAGGTAGAGGAGACGTGACCGGTTCCCCTGTCGTCCCATTGTCGGTCTTCGTTCAGCGTGTAGACTTTAACACGCCGCCGCGTATCTGACATGGTTCGGGCCTCCGTTCAGTCCAGGAATATCGCCAACTCCTTGTGGAAAGGTTTATTTCGTAAACCAGCACCCGAAACGCTCACTTTCAAGCCGCATGTTCCAAACAACTATTCGGTCCGCTGCACTGCTTGCCACAGTAAATAAAGAAAAGTTTAAACAGAAACCCCGCCTTTCGCCAAATGAATGTGAAATTAGCTCCACTTCTGAAAGGATAACAAAATGCCCAAATTAAAAAAACAGAAAAAATAGCCGCTGTTTACAGATGTCTATTACAACAAAAACAACATCCCTTCGAAATCATAATTCCTAGTTCCACCAACGGTCCGCCATCTTGTAACCCGATCTGAGTCCTTTTCTTTTTCTACGTCAATCAAATCCGCTGCCGCCGTGGGGTTTCCTCGCAGGGGCTACGATATTGGGGAAGGACAAAAAGAACCAAAGTCCAGTGCGAGCGCAGTATGAGCGTTTCCCCAGGAGCGGGTCGGTGACGTCATTCTCCAGAGAATAGCTGATACTCCAATAACTGTAGAATCACTTTTGGTTCATTGACAGTGGGCTCAATCGCTTCGTGTGTATGGTTTGATTCTAAATCGAACAGAAGCCTTTGGTCTTCAGCAAGCCTTAAATCAATACTATGTTGGGACATCTTACGGCACGAAGCGACCCTGGTCATATCACCAGTCCGTCACACAAAAGTACAGTATAATTGAAAAACAAAAATTAAACGTTTGTAAAAAGAAAGTAATATTGAAATGATCGAGCTGTATATATATGTATATTGATATATACCTGTATATATTTGGATATATACAGTACATACTGTATATTGTAGCGACCAAGGAGGGTGAGACACAAAGCAAGTGCTGGAAACGTGGTGCTCCAAAGATGCTGAGTTTATTAAACAAGATCTGAACAGAACAGCAATAAAACTTCCCTAGCCTGCTGTTCAGGGTCGCTAGGCAGACCTATAAAATAGTAAAATGTCACTGTGTTTTGTCTTTACTCGTTTTTCTCGTACACTGTTGACTTTTTAGACTTTCTTTCTCTCTCCTAATCCATACACACATGTCCCCACATCTGCTGGAACACCCGACACTCAAAGTTGCACCCCTGATCAGAATGAAGTTAATTTGGAATGCCAAAACGGCTAAAGAAACCATCAATAAGTGCCTGGGCAACAGTCACATCCTCTTGATAAGGAAGGGCATAAGCTTCTGGCCATTTTTTAAAGTAGTCCATTGCTACAAGAAAACATACTGGTTTCCCTTCTCTGACCTAGGAAATGGGCCTAACACATCAACACCTACCCATTCCATGGGAGCTCCCACCTGATACTGCTGTAGGAGCGCATGGGACTTATCCACCCACAAGCCCTTCACTTCCAGGGATTCTCTGGCCACCTCTGCCCAATTGGGTTAACACTGGGTCTCTAACCACCCAGTGGTTACAACAATCAATTGTAGGGCTGGATCTTCTTTCTGTCAGCCCTCTCAATTTATAACAATGTCTATCAAATTTAAGGCTCGACACCCCGGACCTGTCTCACCTGCTCTTTCAGCGTCCTGGGCTTCCTGGCGATCACAATGACCACAACCCTCTGCTGCACATTGCTTCCAGGACAGAGAATCTGCATTGCTGTGATGCTGTGCAGCTCGATGTTCTACACAGAAATTGCATGCTTGACGCTGCTCGATTCATTGGGCATCCTGTCCCTCGGGTTCTTGGAATGTCAGTAGCCATTTTAAAGCAGCATGATCCCTGTGGATGACAAATGGAAACTCACATAGTAGTTGTTTAAAATGCTGAATTGCAGAAACTATAGCCAGGAGTCAATCCCCGACTATAACAGGCCACCATCCGTTCACCATCAGGATGTGTCTGGGGAAAGTACTGCCCCTAAGCCCACATTACTTGCATCAGTGTCCAAGAGGAAGGGCAACTTCAGGTCAAGAGGAGCTAAACAGGAACCTGGCAGAGGGCTTGTTTAAGGCCACTAAATGCCTCCTTACATTCCACTGTCCAGTGATAGGGCACATCCGTGTACAAGAGATTATGCAGAGGTGCTGCAATTGTGGTGAATCCTGGGATAAACCTGCGATAATATGAGGCCAAGCCTAGGAATTCTTTAACTTGATGTTGGTCATTTGGTTCTGGCCACTGCTTCACAGCATGTACTTTTTCCTCCTCAGTGGCTATACCTTTATGGCTGATCTCATGACCCAAAAATAAAATTTTCTTTCACATCAGGTGGCATTTCTGTGGGTGAAGCTTTAGTCTTGAACTCCGTATCCTCCGTAGAACATCCTCTAGGGCTTTAAGTGCATCATCATTTGGTTTGAATTCTACCTGGCAGGGAGAAAATTCTTTGTTAGTTGTGGTAATCACAACTCAAAGACACATGATATACTATATGGTGTTCCACAAGGCTCTATCCTGGGTCCGCTGCTCTTCTCAATCTATATGCTTCCGTTAGGTCAGATTATCTCAGGTTACAACGTGAGCTACCACAGCTATGCTGATGATACACAGCTGTACTTATCAATAGCACCTGATGAAACCAACTCTCTCGATTCACTAACACAATGTCTTACTGGTATTTCTGAATGGATGAATAGTCATTTTCTCAAGCTAAATAAAGAGAAAACTGAAATTTTAGTGATTGGCAATAATGGATTCAATGAGGTTATCAGAAATAAACTTGATGCATTAGGAATAAAAGTTAAGACGGAAGTAAAAAACTTAGGGGTAACTGTTGACTGTAACCTGAAATTTTAAAACGCATATTCATCAGACCACTAGGACAGCATTTTTTCACTTAC
This sequence comes from Polypterus senegalus, assembly GCF_016835505.1. Classification (NCBI taxonomy): domain Eukaryota; kingdom Metazoa; phylum Chordata; class Cladistia; order Polypteriformes; family Polypteridae; genus Polypterus; species Polypterus senegalus. Next base: position 67,202,600 of record NC_053169.1, on the reverse strand, counting down.
AGTAAGAAACATAGCAAAAGTTAGACCTCTTATATCATTGAAAGATGCTGAGAAATTAATTCACGCTTTTGTTTTCAGTCGCCTAGATTACTGTAACGCACTCCTCTCAGGACTACCCAAAAAAGACAAAAATCATTTGTAACGAGTGCAGAATGCAGCTGCTAGAATCCTAACTAGGAAAAGAAAATCCAAACACATTTCTACAGTTTTGATGTCACTACACTTGTTACCTGTGTCTTTCAGAATTGACTTTAAAATTCTGCTTATGGTTTATAAAGCCTTAAATAATCTCGCTCCATCTTATATATCGGAATGTCTGACACCCTATATTCCAAATCGTAATCTTAGATCCTCAAATGAGTATCTCCTTACAATTCTAAAAGCTAAACTTAAAAGAAGTGGTGAGGCGGCCTTCTGCTGTTATGCACCTAAAATCTGGAATAGCCTGCCAATAGGAATTCGCCAGGCTAATATAGTAGAGCACTTTAAAACACTGCTGAAAACAAATTGCTTTAACATGGCCTTCTCATAACTTCACTTTAACTTAATCCTGATACTCTGTATGTTCAATTCATTATAATAACTATTCATGGTGGCTCTAAAATCCGTACTGACCCCTACCGTCTCTTCTGGTTTTTTTTCCGGTTTCTTTGTGGTGGCAGCCTGTGCCACCACCACCTACTCAAAGCATCATGATGCTCCAACATTGATGGACTAAAAGCCAAAAGTCTAAGTGACCATCATAATCAAGTCCTTCTGTGAGAACCTTAAATACAAAGAGGACTGTTTCATTTATGTTAGGTAGAATGCCCAGAGGGGACTGGGCTGTCTCATGGTCTGGAATCCCTGCAGAGTTTTTTTTTTTTGTTTTTTCTGTCCACCCTGGCCATCGGACCTTACTCTTATTCTATGTTAATTAATGTTGACTTATTTTATTTTCTTACTGTGTCTTTTATTTTTCTGTTCTTCATTATGTAAAGCACTTTGAGCTATATTTTTTTGTATGAAAATGTGCTATATAAATAAATGTTGTTGTTGTTATCAAAAGTATTCCCATGCACCAAGAGATCGTCCAAGTACACCAAACACTGTGTAGGTGGAATCCCAGCAAGCACTCGTTCCATCAAGCATTCAAAAGTCGCAGGGGCATTGCATAGTCCAAAGGGCATGACCCAGAACTGCCACAAACCTCACCCTGTAGAGAAAGTAGTTTTAAGTTGTTCCTGTGGGTTAAGAGCCACCTGCCAATACCCTCTGCGAAGGTCCAATGAGGAGAACCAGGCAGACCCAACAACCAGTTCAAGAGATTCATCAATCCGGGGTAAAGGATAGGAGTCCTTAAGTGTGACACTATTTAGCCATCGGTAGTCAGCAGAGAACCTCCAGCTGCCATCTTATTTTTTACCATTACTACTGGGGAGGCCCAAGGGCTTTCAGAAGGTTCAATAATACCTGCGTTCTTCATCTCTTCCAGGATCTGATTTGCTGCCTCCTGCCGGCCCAAGGGGATTCTGCATGGAGTCTGCCGTATAGGGGGGACATCACCTGTGACAATATCATGCTGGACTAGATGGGTTTGTCCAACATCAACTGAATTGGTAGCAAAACAATCCTCATACTTTATTAAGAGTGCCTTCAGGCACTGGCCTTGTACAAAATTAAGCCCCTCCTTATTGGCCTCCCAGATCACTTGAATAATTTTCGACACTTGAGGTACACCAGTTTCTTTGCAGTATGATGAAGGGCTGTCTGCCTGAATGGGACAATGTGGAGGTTCCAGTGCCTCCCCCATCAAGTGTGATTGTATAGCAGAAAGGGCATCCAAGTGTGGTAATTTTATGGTAGTAGATTGGTTTTGAGGTGTGACAGGCTGGACCAAGCTTGATGCAGCAGCCATGGCTGAGCTCTCCAAAGATCCCAAGGAAGAGGTTAAGGGTAGAATAGAACCCCCATCCAGATGCAGAGTTTCTGTCTGTAAATTGATACTGGCACCAAGGTTCCGCAAAAAGTCCAGCCCCAGAATACATGGCTCTTCCACTGCAGCTACCCAGACTTCATGCTCTCCGGCCCAACCAGCCAATTCCATCCTCACTTTCAACCTTCCAATCATTGGTGTTTCCTCCCCAGTGACTGTACTCAATCAAGTATGTTGTAGGGGGCTCATGGTTGGAGTCCCGTGGGAGTGTGTCAGGGCATACAAGTGTAACTGTAGAACCAGTATCCACCAATGCGTACCAGGGCTTATTTTCAACATGGAAGGCAACATAGCAGCTTGCCCCTGTTCCTATCGGCCCCACCCAGAATTCCAGCTCACAAGACGGATTGAACTCCTTTGCTGTGACTTTAAGTAACAAAACCCCATTGTTCCTCGGGATGGCTTTAGGGAACAGCGCTGTCCCATCTATACTGGCCCCCTAGTGTTTCCCAGCAGTTGTTCATCTTTTACTGGACAGTCCCTCATTAAATGGCCACCTCTTCCACAGCGCCAACACAAACAAGAGTTTGACACAGCTCACCCATGGCACTTCTTGGCTACCTGATCTTGTTATCGAATTTTGTGGCCTGTCTTCTACAGATTGTGCTCCCTGCGCCTGATGAAACAGACGCTGGCTCTTGTTCATGTGTAAACTGCTACCGCTAACAGGTGGGGGTTCTTTCAAGACTTCTTCCACTCTCTGAGATATCTGTTGTTGGAGATTGCTGGGGCGAGGGGGGGCAACCCAGCCGGGATGCCCAGGAGGACCGGAGGAGGGCTCACACCTTCCCCAGCTTTGGGGGCCATGGGTACAGAGCTTTGAAGCTCAACCCTGTAGGGGCCCGTGGTCACCACCAAGGGGCGCCCCTATGCCTTTGGAGCCCTGGACCTCAGCACTTCCGCCACACCCGAAAATGCTGGGGGGAAGAGGAGCAGGGACACCCGGAGTGCTTCCGGGATACAGCCGGCACTTCCACCACACTGGGGCATGTCAGTAGTATAAGCCAAGGGGTTTCTGTCAAATTGCCAATCAAAATGATTAAAGACCTCAACCCCCACCCCTATGACGTCATCCCGGAAGTCCTGCCCCATAAGCCCCGGCCCCACCACGTGGTCGGCCCCGCCCCTCCACGTGATCTAGCCCCCACCCCCTGGTGGCGGATTGGTGAAGGGCACCCAGTCCCCGCCCAGACTCCGCTTTGAACCTGCCCCTGCACCTGATTGGTTAAACTGTCAAGAGCTGTTTGATGGATGTCTACCCCCCTCCTTGAACCCGCCAACACCCACCTGCTTGCCCCAGGAAACTGTCAAGGGCAGTTTGATGGATGTCTGCCCTCTCCATGAACCCACCAACACCTCACACCCACCTGCTTGCCCCAGGAAACTGACAAGGGCAGTTTTATGGATGTCTGCCCCATCCTTGAGCCCACCACTGCCCCCACCCACTTTCCAGCCCCCCTCTCCTGAAAAACAAGCCGAGGCATGTTACAGCCTTTACCACAACAAGCACAGACATGCCCAAGGTCAGTCCTCGACCAGTCCGTGCACGTGCCAATCCATACCCTGTCGGCCTGAAGGGCATGCCTCGGCCCCCCCGGGTCAGGTAGCACCTGACGGCCGGCCTCCCCACACTTCCCAGTCTTCTCTCCAGAGGATGTGTGCTCCCTGCTGAAAGCCCTTCTGAAAGTGTGGTATAAAACAGCGAAGCTGTTTCTAAAGACTCTGACCGGGAAATGGAATCTATGACCGAGGTCCCAGCGAAGCGTCAGATCTGCAAGGTTAAAAGATGTTTGTTGCCCGAGTTTCTTGAAGCTGAAGCGGCGGATGCGGGTCGGACTAAGTTGTGCAAAACAAAGGTAGAATCAGGCGGCAACGATAAGGAAAAAACAACCTTAGTCTACGCCACGCCCCTCCCTTTTACCCTAAATACTCAACCTGTTAGTCACTGTATCCAGACGGATGACCAGACCTCAGAATTCGTTAAAGCTTTTAGAGCTCTCCGCATTTCGACAGCTACAGACTCTGAAATGACGGAGGTCGGCGTAACATCCTCAGGGTTCCCGCCTGAGGCTCCAAAGCCTGAATCTCACCAATTCTATAACACGGGCTGGGTGGATTGCATTCAGGACCACCAAGAATGTGACCCGCATTATTTTACTGTACGACCTGATTACACTCTCTGGGCTACAGACCTTGAGACCGACGGTGGATTTCAGTCTCCAGGACCGGTGAGTTCTTACCCCATCTTCGCTAATGGTGATCAGACAGAAACCTCTTACCTAACTCCAGGACAACCTTGGGTGAACAAACAAGTTCCAGAGGAACCGATGTTGATCAGACTTTCTGAGACAGATATGGACTACCCTGATGGTGTGCTGTCTGAAACCTGGAAAAAGGCCCTGCAACTTGTTAAAGGGCTAATGACGTCTCTGCTGGACATTATTGTCTACTACGACCAGAAAAAAGAATGTCAAGGCTGTGATATAAATCACCTCGGACAGTCTAGGCATACCTGCCTCTTTGAACCTGAAGTCGCCTACTGACAAGGTCGTTTTCAGAAGATTCTAAAGATTTTCCGTAAGTCTTGGCTGAAACGTTTGGCGGTGAAAGTTCTGGGGTATTATAATATTCTATTGCCGATTCCCAAAATAGACACAGTGGTTGAAAAGACAGTGGATGAATTTGAAAATACCAGCTCTATTTATGACACTGTAATGCAGTCATTTTATGAAATGGATGAATACTCCTACTCTGTAACCCGTCGTGTGGCAAATGAGTTTTGTAAGCGTAATCTTAATCATGAGGGTCATGAATGTGTGGACTAAATATGACCTGGAATTTGATGATATGATAGAACTGGTTGGTCTTTCTGAACCTGAAACCGCAGCAGTCTGAAAAATTCAGAATCCTAAATAAATGTTTTCTAAGTTGTTAAGTGTTGTCAGTGTCTGTTTTATCACCGGCGATGGAGCAGGTCTTGGAAAAAACATATTATAACTCGGAGAACCCAGGGGCCTTAGGGGGTAAAGAATCCTTGAAAAGAGCTCTCTTGCATGCGGGGCACCATATTGGGAACCAAGAGGAGTCCGACTGGTGATCGGGGCAATACACCTACACGATACATAAGCTGGCCAGAATCCATTTTAAAAGGAATGAAGTGTATGTTTCCAATATAGACGGGCAATGGCAGATCGATCTGGCGGATATGACAAACCTGGCCGAGTATAACCAAGGCTACAAGTATCTACTGACTTGTATAGATATTCTTTCTAAATATGCCTGGGTCAGGGTTCTGAAAAACAAAACAGGTAAAGAAGTAACCAGGGCTTTTTGAGAAATTTTGGAGGAAGGTAGAATTCCCGTCAAACTTCAGACTGATAGCGGTAAAGAGTTTCTCAATCGGTAATTTCAAAGCCTGCTCAATAAACACGGAATAAAACATTTCACCGCCGCTAGTGAATTAAAGGCTTCGGTGCTGGAGAGGTTCAATCGAATTCTGAAGATCAAAATGTGGTGTTATTTCAGCTCCGGGAATACCCGGTCCTATCTGCCGGGGCTACAGGACTTGGTGAAATCTTATAATCTCAGCTATCACCAAGGCATAAAAATGGCCCCTGCCGAGGTGAATTGTTGCAATTTTTGGAAAATCTTTAAAAACTTATACGGCCTAACTAAACCCAAAAGAAGTCTAAGATATAAATTCAAAGATACGGTGAGAGTGTCAAAAGCCCGGAATCGTTTTACCTAGGGCTATGAACAAACATTTTCAGACGAGGTATTTACGGTTTCTGAACTAGTCCTTAGGGATCCACCTGTCTACAAGCTCAAAGATTATGATGGCGAGAACATTATAGGTTCCTTTTATGACATGGAGTTACAAAAGATTCAAGGGCCGGACATCTTCAGGATTGAAAAGATTTTGGCGAAAAAAAATATCCGTAGAAAAATGCATATTTTGGTGAAATGGCTTGGATGGCCCGAAAAGTTTAAAAGTTGGATCCCTGAAAGCTACGCGCATGACATTAACTCTTTTAGGGCTAATTTTTTTTTTTTCTTATCTCCCAGGGCTGAATATTTTTCCAAAAACTAACATTTTTTAAAAAAGAACACAAAGCAATTGTTTAACATATCAAATCAACAAAAAATATTTACTTTTGACAAATGTTACTGTCTTGCATGTTGTATGAGCCTGCATACTCTATGATTTTACATACATATCACATACATTTTACACAGCAAAGTCCTGCAAAGTCTGATCTTGCTCAAAGCAGCCAATTTCAGTCATTGCCACATTGCACTGCTTACAATACGTGTTGCTTTGGTGCCTACTTTTCAATTGTCTGTTGCTGCACTTTCTCACATATATTGTTAGTGTGTACTGTAGAGAGACAAGTCTCCCTTTTGCCATCGTGCCATTCCACTGCCACCAAGGTTTCTGCCCACATGAAAACCGTATTGTCACCTCTTTTCATCTTCTGAAACTTTATGAACTTTATGCATGGCATTATAGCCTGGCTCACCCCATGGGATTTGCTTTTGTTTATTACAGAAGTGAATAAAACTTTGCAGCAGCATGTACTATCACCATGCTACATAACCTGTCCAAAGCCACCAGGGGACAAAGCACGTTTGGACCAATGCTCCCTGAAGTTATATCAGCAGTTCTGTCCCATCTCTATTTGTAATACCACCGCACGCTTCATCTCGTCTTTTGTTGTGGGTTTACACTTTGAAAAACGAGAATGAGATGCAAACGCTGCCCGTGATTCAAAAAATTTCTCTGCCTACCTGTTTGTCTCGTCTGATGGTAGCTGAAAAGCAGCATCAGAAGAGAGCAGCCTGAAGTACAGCAGCTGGTGATCTGTCGTGTCCAACAGTCCATGCCGTCTTGTGAAGTCCAGTAGCCAGATCGGCTCTCAACGGATCAATGTCTGTGTATTTATCCCACGCGATCTTGCCGTAGATGCATTGGCTGCGCAAAGGCGCTCAACTGGCAGCAGATCCACTGGCACGCCATCGGCTGGTGTTTGATCAGCTGATGCCGGCTTCTCACTCTCTTGCTCGATCTCCTGATCACTGTCAAAATCCGATTCTGAAAAATCAGAGTCCGAATCTGCGATAATGCGCAAAACATTGTCTGCCGAGTGTTTTCTTTTCTGCACTCGCTTCGCTTCCTTGTTACATGTCGATGCCATCTTGCCATTGTTTACATTTCACAACTTACGCGCACACTAGGATTAGTTGCCGAATCAACGAGCCTAGCATTCCTCCAAGCACAGAGGGAATGCCTGTGACGTGACAGTGAGATTTGTCGCCATTAACAGCTGATTATCGCCCTCTATCCCTGGATGTCGACTTTAGTCGACATCCGCCCTCAACCCCTCCTGTCGACAAAAGTCGACATCCGCCCTAAAAGAGTTAAATACTAAGAATGAAAAATAATATTTCATTCACAGGGTTTTCACAATGGAGAGAAAAAGCTTTTACGTCGTTCTTCCCAGCAATTCTTCCCGGGATGTTTTCCCTAATAATACCATCGCTGAATTTACCGTCAAATTAGCCTCCCCAATCCCTGTAGTTCCCCTGGGAAGTTGCATTGGCCGAAATTCATTATCCGCACACCTAGAATACCCTTTATTGTGGCGTTAGCGAAAGAACCCAAAGTCATCGAGGGCGGTTCAGCAAATACTCCAATACCGGAAAACACCATGAGATTCCGCTACAGCGCTCTGGAGCGAAGATTCTACGTCGTAAGCACCATGAAGGATGCATCTTTGCATGTCAAGAGACAGTTGGGGAGGATTTTAGGAGCTCATGCGGACGTGAACGTAGGTCTGGTGAATGAAGCTCCTTACCCCACGGATATCAGAGCAGGGTTTTATACCTTGTACGTCTACAGCGACATTGTGTCTCACCAAAGAGTCAGAGATAGCTACGTCCCTCTCTTGAGATGCATACATATTGAGGATGAAATGAATAAGATTACCACAATCACCTACGACAGGCCGTACTACTCTCCGGTCAGCAAGAGTCAGTTTGATACTTTGACCGTTTCAGTTTGGTAAAGTCATTGTCAAGTTACATTTCAGACCTTGTAAGTGTTTTATACACGACTAATACAGAGATGAGATCTTACCTGGACCCTAGCCCCTACGTGCATTATTATGAAGCCCAAGCGGGCAACAGCCTCCCCGGGTTTTTTGGGGCCCCCGTGATGTACGGTTCTGGGATCGGTGGAATATTTTGCGGGTTGTTTAGACGAGCTTTGCCTCTCTTGAAAAGAGGATTTAAAATTCTCAAACCCCATATTAAATCAAACGTTAAGGATATTGTCAAAGACGTGGTGGCAGGGTCCATGTCAGGAGCGATGACTCGAGGAAGCAAAGAAAATCAAGTGGGGTCGGGTCTGATGGTGATGAGGAAAACTAAGCGTAAGAGAACGCCTGGCTCACGAGCCGCCCCGATCATCAAAAAGACACGACATCATTTTCTTCTCTTCGACACAAGGATAAGTCCCGCGCCCGCAGAAAAAAGAAATTGAAAAACATTTTTTAACTCAAGATGTCTTTCGTTCATTGAATGTCTCAAGAGTGTGTGAAATCTGAACTGGACTTGTTTACGGTACCCTATACTCAGACTAGCATAGAAAAAAGAATCTAGGTCAAGGTACCCCCTCTCTCAGCTCTATCGGAAGTCACCCTGTTGGAGTTTCTGATTACCGGGAACGGGGAAGACTACTTGGACCTGAATAACACACTTCTACACCTCCGATGCAAAATCGTCAATGCTGACGGACCTAATCCGGGCCCCGTGGCCAGGGTAGCCTTTGTTAATTATCCGATAGCTGTCTTATTTTCACAAGTGGATGTAACCTTGGGAGATAGCTTAATATCCCAGAGTTCCAGCCTTTACCTGTACAGGACCCTTTTTGAGGAATTGTTAAATTACAGCAATGAAACTCTCAAGTTCCAATTTGCTTCGGGTCTTTTTTACAAAGACTCGGCCAACGAAGATGAAAACACCACCTTGGAGGGCCCGAATGAGGGGTTCCACAAAAGAAACGGATATACGGCCCAGGGTAAAACAGTAGGACTCCTCGGGCCTATTCATTCCGACCTATTTTTTCAAGAAAAATTCATTCTAAACAGGGTGGACGTCAGAATAAAAATGGTACGGAGCAAAAATTAATTCTGTCTGATGTCCGGAGATGCTGAGCGTTACAAAGTAAACATTTTATCCACCGCTCTTTTTGTCAAGAAAGTTAAAATTTTGGCAGTGGTGAAAATAGGGCACGCCCACGCTCTCACCACCGCCAATGCCAAGTACCCCGTGGAAAGAGTGAACATGAAAGTTCTCAGTATGCCAGCGGGGATACGAGTGAGCAATCAGGAGAACCTGTTCTTGGGACAAATACCCAAGTACATGGTCCTAGGCTTGGTGGATAATGATGCCTTTTCAGGGGATTACGCCAGAAACCCCTTCAATTTCAAGCATAACCATGTGGAGTTCCTGGCCTTGTATTTGGACGGAGAGCAGATTCCAGCCAAACCATTTCAACCTGATTTTGCTAATGACATCACAACTCGAGAATATTACAACCTTGTGTTGGCCTCTGGAAAGCATTTGAAAGATCTGCCTCTTGCCATCAAACGCTCTGAATTCTCCCATGGATACACCCTTTTTGCCTTTGATATGACGCCTGATCAAGAATGCGGAGACCATTTCTAATTGATGAGATTTGAAATCTGCTTTCGACAGCCCCTACCCCATACTGTGAATCTAATAGTGTACGCCGTCTTTGACAACATTATTGAAGTAAACCAGAGAAGAAACATACTTTATGATTACTAAAAAAGCATGAACACCCGGCAGATGGACAAACTCCTGTCCAGTAATCTGTTTTACGGAGTGCTGGCGTGCGACCAACTGCCAGAAAAGATACTCACGGATCTCCCGACCGTGATCCTCATCAATACTCACCGTCAAAATCAACCTGGAGAGCACTGGTTGGCAATACATCTCAGAGAAGACGGAACTGGAGAATTTTTTGATTCCTACGGAGCCCCACCAGACTTTATCCATTTTCCTGAGGAAATATGCAGCTTTTTAAACGGAAACTGTAAAGACATTATTCACCATACCCAGCAGCTTCAAAGTTGGTTTTCTACCGTCTGCGGACAACATTGTATTTTTTTCCTACATCACAGAGGGAAAGGACATTCTTATAAAGTGAATGAATGAATGAATGAATGAATGAACCTGTATTTTAATGAAGTCACCAAGAACGATGATATAGTTCAAAAATTTGTCAACACCTTGTCTAAGAACACTTCTAGAGGTTTTCAGGATCATCCCTGTATGCAAAGTTCTAGGCCCTGTAATTATCTTAATGAAGAATAGACCGCCTGTGTAATCAAATGTAATATTTTATTAAAAACAAAAATATAATTACATTTCAATAAGGAATCCATTCATTCGTTTTGCAAGATCTGGTTTTCTTGCCAACAGGTGTATCGGAAGCAGCAGTAGCAGGGACCGAGGCAGAGACAGCAAAGGCAGAGGCACCATCTGGGGCAGAAGTTTTGAAACTCTCTAGAAGTTCTCTCATGTCGATGTTCGGCATGGCAGAGGTCGGAATGTTCAAACCGGCCAGGGCCTTAATAAATTCTTTCCATCCCCTAGGTCTCCGATAGGATGGTATGTTGTGACGGGCGGTTAAGTTTCGCATTAGATCAACCATATTCATACCGGGTAACGGTTCTCCACGAAACACAAAATCTCTCAAGCCATTCCAGTAGGTTGTATTTGGGTGATGCGACATTTTCTGTAAAATAATTTCGGTATATTTCTTTGATTTATCCGGAGCACTTTTCAAAATCTCATTGTACAACCTTTCTTTCTCGGGTACTAGGGGCCTCTTTGAGAGCTCCCAACAGCTCCTCCTTGCTCTCGGCAGGCAGCAATAACATCAGAGAACCGGATTCTTTATCCACTTTTTTCACAATGGTCAGGTATCTTTCGGTTGTATAAAGTTTTACTTTTGCTCAAGTCACCGCGTTCAAGTATGAGTTTCATTTGTTTATCCAGTTCACTTTCCATAGCGCTTAAAAGGTCGGTGGAAGTTGGGACTTTCTGATGCCATTGAGCCATTTGTTGTTGAGGGACTAGATACATCTTGAGCGTGTATTCCATATTTATAATCTCGAGCCTATTAAACTAGTAATGAAAGGATTGGCTGCGATTAATAGGGCCCAGAGAAACCCTCCTTTCTGATTTAAAGGGGCTTTTTTTCTTTTTAACAGTGAGTTTTTTTATCGCCGAGTTTTTTAACGGAGCAACGATGCTTCTTCAGCAACTTGAACTGTCTGGAAGTCAGGGGTACGTGGCCTTTTAAAGTATTGAGAGCTATTTCGGCCAGAGCGTAAATTAAATCATCCGGAGCCTCGCTCAACAGTGCTTTTCTTCGGCAACAGGAGACCCTATGTAGGGTCTTGAGCAGAAAGAGATTTCTTTTTATTCTGCACAACATGCCAGCTCTTTCTCAAATACTCGGAAAATCGCCTGTCTTTATCTTTTCACGACGTACGCCGCAGGCCAGTCGGGAGGAAACAATCCGGTACGTAAACGAAATTCATCAGGCGTCTGGGCTTTCAGATCCACAAACAGATAACCGTAAGGGGACCACGTAGCATCCTCAAAGGCCTCCAAGAAAAATTTAACCCTCCCAGGGTACATTTGACACACTAAATTCGTAATTTGCAGCTTATCTCTCGGGTTTTTAAACAAGGTGATGTAATTGGCATTCAGATTTATCATTTTACTTTTCTTACCTTGAAAAAATAAATTTTGGACCAAGTAAACGATGGACAAATTCCTGTGATGAGTACATTTTGTGAAGGCCCTTTCTATCTCTTGGTTATGGCTTTCCTGTTTCATCAAATTGTCGATGATCACCAAGTTAACTCGGTCAGGCGGCAGTAGTTCATTTGGGAAATTGGGCTAACAGTTCATCGTACAGAGTTTGCCAGCAGCTATAAAAGCAGACTATATTGTCACGGCGGCGAGAAAGTACATGGTTCGCGTGCTCCAAAAGCTTTTTAACATAAGGCGATTAACCCGAACAGGAGGGTCCCGGGACTATTTTTGAGAACGGATGCTGAAGTTTAACATCAAAATCCTCTTTAGTATCCATAGGGGAGAGATGTGAAATCAGGCAAGAGAACCCTTTTATTGTACACCACTCTGAATCTTTTTCTGAGTGGATGATTTTGTAACGTCAGGTTCTTTTTGTTCCTATGAATCTGCATACCATGAACGGTTATTTCTTTCATGACATCGTGCTCTACAAAACTATGCACTAGATCCATTAATGAGTATAGGTTTACCGCTTGAACCATTTCGTTATTGAGAGTAATGCCCTTTACCTTCATGCAGACTTTTACTTTGAACGTTTTGTACGCGTATGTTATCGGCCCCCCAGAAACAAATTCTTCTATGAAGTCGTCAAGATCTAGTTTGCTGTTGAGTTCACCTAAATAGTCCCCAAGTGGTGGCGTGTACTGTCCGGGCGAGGCTGTGAAGATAACGGAATCTGTATCATGATACAGAATCCTCAGCTCTAAACGATCTAACAATTCGTACAATTCTAGGCGTGCATAGGCTGTTGTGAAAGCGGTGATCACCAAATTGACTGGTCCAGGTAGAACATATCTATCATCCGCATACCTCCACTGCACTTGAGCGAATTCATCGCCGATAAAGCCAAAATAGGAGACCCGATACACGTCTGAGAACAGGTTATCGGAGAATTCTTGGGTGTGCTTAACAAACGAATTTTCCCCAAAGAGAATTCAGAAATAGCTTGGAAATTTGTCTCTTAGTGGGGTTTGAGGCTATGTTTTCACTCTCCAATAATACACCTTCTTTTAAGAAATAGTCGTCAACATAGTGCTGGCGGGACGCTTTGTCCCGGGCTCATAATGGCCAGCCAGAGGCATCCTGTTTGCCTTTCAGATGAATTTTCATGTACTCAGAAAATAAATCTGTGGTACTCTGTTCATAATGCCAGATCTCATGAATTTTTAAAACTCTGTACCCTTTATCTAAGGCCTTTTTGTATTTTGGCGCTGCACCAGGTTCCTGTTAAAGACCTTTCCCGATCATTGTGGCGGAAAAGGCCGGTGGACGTCTGGGTTTCTGCACACGTACGACACAGAACGAACATCAATTTATCACAAATTCTTAAAAGGAGGACCGGAAAATATAAATTGCGAGGGGCTAACATGGTGATTTTAATGAGCCCAAAGTATTTCTTAAGATCACCAAACTCCTCAAAAACAAAGGTCGGATGGCCAATCAGGTAGGTTTTTGTTTTGTTGACGTAACGGTACAGACTTGTAAAACCATAATAATGCATTTGCTCATCGCCTTGAACCGTATGATTTAATTTGATAGCGTTGGTGCGCCCTCCATACAGGGCATCACGGGGATTGATAGGTTCAGGAAACTCAAAGCGCCTTAAGAAATCCTGAAGTTCCAAGTCCTCTTTTTTCATGCGTTTCCATTGATGTTCCCAAAGCACTCTCACCGTCAGATTAAATTTTTGACGCAATTTCTTGAGTTTGCCGTCAAATGTTGAAAACAATTTGGCATAAGACGCACCCGTGAGAGGATGTTTGGCTTGCGCATCGTAGCACTTTGGACATCCGTAATAAAAGCAGCCAGAAAACTCAAAGGCCATCGGGACACCATGAACTTCGGCATAACCATCTAGATAAAAGGATCCCATCTTTACTTCACCGTGATTCAGAGCATGCCAAATGTTTATTTTTTCCTTCTCGGAAAGAAACATTAGCCATTGAATAGAAGCATTAGAATAAGCTTTGTGAGTACTTTTGTAAAGATCACTCGGAATGATTCCGATTGCATTATCAGGCATGCAGTTTTGTCTGTACATGGACAGGCAGAGAGAAGCTAGGGTCATACACTGAAAAGGATCAATATCACTGATTTTGAGCACTTCCTCTCTAAATTTCATGCATGCCGTTCTCAAAATAACCACATTGTTTCGACAATAGTAGGCCGTTTCTTGTCTAAAGTTAAAGGTACCGCTTTTAATCGAGTCGTACCAAGACAAAAACTCCTCTCTTTCCTGGCTCATCATGTGTTGAGAACCATAATATTTAGGCTCCGATGGGTATGGTCCGATGTAATTTTGATTTTCAGCGGTGTTAAAGAAATGGGGAAAGTACCCTTTTTGAGCTGTAATCAGCTAAAATAGTGGCATGACTCTGGAGAAGTAATTTAATTTGATGAAAAAAGTCCTCCACAGAAAGCGTGCCCGTCAGGGTTAGGGAAAAAACCACTGGGGCTGAGAGTTTCAGCACGTAATTCTAGCTGCACTAGATCCTGAGGATTCAAAGTGTTCGTAAAACTGTCTAGTATTTGCTGAAGGGTCTCATGTATATGATTAAAAACTTCGGCTCATGAATCAAGTGTGTAGGCCTCAGAAAAATTGAAGCAGTGTCTAATCTCGATATTGTTAAATTTTGGACGCTCCGTGATAGACAAATTATTTAATCAAGAGGTGGAGGGTTGTGGGGAGCTTACTGATGGCTCTGGAGACGAAGGATTCTCCGTATGCGAGGTAGAGGGCTGTGGAGAGTTGGTTTCGAGACACAAGTTTACCCCGGACGAATTAGTCACTCCTGATCCTGTCTGAGGATGTGGGGGTGAATTATCCGACTCTGTTAAGGCCTCAACAGGTGAGTGTTGAAGACGGGCCTTACTGGGCCCTGAGGTACCTGATGTACACGATGTAGGTGAGACCTCTGAGGTAGAAGGTTGTGGGGATTTTACATTCGTGTCTAAGGCATTAGGCTGTTGTGAAGGGACTGAAGATGTTCTGGCCTCAGAAAATGCACTCTTCAAAAGCTCCAGCAGAGCGTTAACTATGGCTATTTCATCAGAATTTAGAACCTGGAGCGAATTATTAATCAGGTCAAAATTGTCGATCGGATGTGTTACAGGGAATGGTGATTGAACAATTTCAGGAGATCGTGGAGGAGTGGGGATTTTAGGGGGCTTTATAGAATATTCGAGGTTATCAGACATCTCTTTTAATAGTGTCATGTTTTCACTGGACAGTCTTTTCCTACCTTTACGCCCTGCAGGATATTCACACCCACTGTCTGTATAACTGTCGTTGCGGCCACTGTCGCTGCTGCCTCTAGAACCATTTTCAGGCATGACCTAAATTTAATCAAAGGTTACAGTTATGATCACAGAGCATAATAATGATAATTTGCAGTCAATGTTATTTTTCATGCAAGAAAAGAAAGTAATATAAAACCTGTCCTTTAATTTCGGATTAGAGCAATGTAAAAAGCATACAGATGCATCAAATTTAGGCACATTTCGGGTACAGAATTGTACATAGGAGCCTCTAATTCTACAAATTTCTCCAGTAACAGGCGAAGGAATTCAGTCAGCTCTTGCAGTCTTTCTCGATGTCTCTGTTCATGTTCAGGCCGAAGGAAATATCGGGGTGAGTAACGATTTCTGTGCCGAGATCCGAGTTGAGAGTGAGTTGTTGTCGGCAAAGGCACCACCCGGCGGGCTGAACGCCATCCGCTGCTGTCAGAGGGCATGGGAGAATGCCGTCCGCGGCTGTCTGAGGGCCCGGGAGAATGCTGAACTCTGCTCTCAGAGGGGGGTGGTGTTTGTGGAGTCTGACAGTTACGGTAGGGGGCTAGATTTTCTGAACTGTCCAACAATTGCATTAAAGCACCTGGGGAGCCTGAAAATAAAGGTATGCCCTTCTCAGTTAAAGACCTCTTTTCACAAAATCTGGAGATACGTCTGTAACCCTGCGTTTCTTCGATAAACTGAAAAATGACACTTACTGAGGTTGTACAACTCAGGGGATTCCCTTTGAGAAACCGCTTCGTTCTGTAAAGGATTTTCGTCTACAAAAAATAAAATGTATATGCTCTTTAAAACAACAGTCCACACACACACATACGCACACACACCCACACACAAAGACAACCAGGCAGGAATACAAAATGCACACACTCTTTAAAATAGCCGAAGAAAAAAATATAAGAAATCAGACCTCTGTTTTTTAATACATGCTCGTTTAACGCATATAATAGTTATGAATAGGGATTAATAATAATAATCAAAAAATAATGCTTACCGTGATCGTCCGGTACGATAGCTTATGCAAAATAGTCAGTATGAAGAATGTTAATGTTGCATTTTAGCCATTACAAATTACAAAGCAACATTCAATTAATGCCGCTATGACGCACTATTTTCAGAGAAATTCATCTTGTCTTTCTGTCCGTTTGCAGGCGTGTATATACAACAAGAATTTTTTGAAGTTTGTAGTTGTAGTTTGCAGTTTTTTGAAGTTTGTTTTGAAGTAATTTATAATCACAGATATTTGCCAATTATACGAAAAAGACAGGAATTTTTTGAAGGTTGGACGGTAATTTATAATCACAGATATGGGCCGTTTGACAGACAATTTACACGGGCAGGTGATGTAATCTCTGTATCTCCAGTAATTTTTAAATAGCCATCCTTTAGATCTAAACATTGTTGGTGCCATCCTGTGACTTGCATAGGTAAAGGGTGATCCTAAAATCTCTTAAAAGAGATGAAAAATGATCCCCGGGTGCTTCAAAGGACGTAAAACAATTTCCTCAGCGGCGTGGGGGTCATCCTATGATTTACACAGCTGAAGGGTGAAATCATCCTTGCCGGAACCATCATCCCCAGCCGGAGCCTAAACTTCACTTTAAAAGTGAAGTACTGTACATATCATGGCTTTAGGGTCTGCACGGTCTGGAGCCGTATGGGCTTAGTGGTTCTTACACAGACAGCTGATGACAAGCAGGCGATCTCGCCAGGACTCACCCAGCGGGGGGGATGGGTGCTTGAAACGGTCAGCAAGCGCTTAGCACGTGGTGGTTATGGTCTTGGGGAGGGGGGAGACCAGCCCCGTGTTAGCGCTCTGAAGGCGGCAGGAGCGGGAGTGTGCGCAGACTTTCCTTTCTATGTGTAGAGAGAGAGCAGGGAGAGCTTGCAGGGGGTCTGATAAAAGCCGGGGCTGAGAAATGCCACTTGGTCTTTCTCTCTGGGAAACCTGTTACTTGGGGATTTTCTGTGAGATGGAAAAAGCCTGGAGCTGCAAATCATAAAGCAAAGATTAGATAGATATTTTAAATAACAGATACAAGGGGTTCTTACCCAAAGCAGAAGAGGCTATAAGGTAGCTCGGCCCGGCTGGAATGCTGGGACCTTGGTCATGGATTCCATTTCCCGGTCAGAGTCTTTAGAAATTGCTTTCAGCAGGGAGCACACATTCTCCGGAGAGAGGACTGGGAAGTGTGGGGAGGCCGGCCGTCAGGTGCTGCCTGACCCAGGGAGGCCGAGGCATGCCCTTCAGGCCAACAGGGTACGGATCAGAACGTGCACGGACTGGTCGAGGACCGACCTTGGGCATGTCTGTGCTTGTCGAGGTAAAGGCTGTAACATGCCTGGGCTTGTTTTTCGGGAGAGGGGGGCTGGGAAGTGGGAGGGGGCAGTGGTGGGTTCAAGGAGGGGCCAGACATCCATCAAACTGCCATTGACAGTTTCCTGGGGCAAGCAGGTGGGTGTGAGGTGTTGGTGGGTTCAAGGAGGGGGGCAGACATCCATCAAACGGCTCTTGACAGTTTCCTTAACCAATCAGGTGCAGGGGCAGGTTCAAGGAAGGGGCAGACATCCATCACCTTGACAGTTTTCTTAACCAATCAGGTGCAGTGGGCGGGTTGAAGGAAGAGTCTGGGTGGGGATTGGGTGCCCTTCACCAATCCGCCGCCAGGGGGCGGTGCCAAAGAGGCGGGACTAGTTCATGTGGTGGGGCGTGACTTACGGGGCGGGGCCTCCGGTATGACGTCACGGGCTTAAGGTCATTAATCATTTTGATTGACAATTTGACAGAAACCCCCTGGCTTATACTACTCGTGTCAGTGGAAGATTGCCGGGACACACCTGGAGCACATTCGGGAGATTATAAAAGGGGCCACCTCCCTTTATATGCAGGCTGGAGTCGGGAGAGAAGAAGGACAAAGTCTTTGAGGAGGCAAGGAGGCAGTATGAAGAATGAGAAGGCAGTGTGTGTTGGCCAGGACATTCGGGGGACTTTGGGGTTGTGTGGCACTTTGTAAATAATAGGACTGTTAATAAACGTGTGTTGGGTGTAACAACGATGTCTGCCTGTCTGTATCCGGGCCAGTCTCCACACTGTAGAGCCTTTTCCAAGGTAGATGGGGCTGCCAGGCGCACATGCTGTCTCAAGGAAAGAGGTGTCAATCCCCTCAGAAATGCCTCTGTGGCTAAGGTGTCCTGAGAGGCTGGAGGGAATTAAGAGAATGCTTTTCCAGTTAATCCCTGAGCATCTGCAGCAAAGTTCCCTAAATTTTCTCGTTCATCACGGACCCTGCTGGCCCAATGATTGTGCAGGTCTGCTTCAGATTCCCTCTTTCCAAAACGCCATTCAAGTGTATTGGTCAGTGCTTTAAAGTAGAGTCTATCTTCTACTCTGAGATCAGTTAGTGCTTGCAATGCTTCACCCTGGCTGTCGCTTTTGTCCCCAGAAACTTTCTTGCAAAACATTACCGCACTCTACTGTTACCATGTGTTCATGACTCACTGCATCATGTACTTGAGGCCCCGTGTTAACGCAGAGGCGAGGTGGCGTTTGTGCATCCCATACATTTAAAAGCGTAGCCGGGCGCTGTGCACTTTCCCCAAGTACTTGTCTAAAAGATGTAAGTTAATTCTTGTATCTCTTGTTCGTTCACTCTGGTAGTTGCTATGGGAATTTGCTTCATCGTCCCTCTCCTGACACCACTGTAGCGACTAAGGAGGATGAGACACAAAACAAGTGCTGGAACCGTGGTTCCCCAAAGATGCTGAGTTTTTTAAACAAGAACTGAACAGAACATCAATAAAACTTCCCCAGCCCGCTGTTTAGGGTCGCTAGGCACACCTATAAAACAACGAAATGTCACTATGTGTTTTGTCTTTACCCGTTTTTTGTACACTGACTTTTTTGACTTTCTTTCTCTCTCCTCATCCATACACACATGTCCCCACACCCCCTTTCTTCCTGTCTCCTCTCTCCCCCTGCACACACACCTTCTGTCTTTCTATGTACAGTGGAACCTCAGTTCACGACCATAATTCGTTCCAAAACTCTGGTCGTAAACCGAATTGGTCGTGAACCGAAGCAATTTCCCCCATAGGATTGTATGTAAATACAATTAATCCTTTTCCAGACCGTACGAACTGTATGTAAATATATATGTAAATATGTAAAGATTAAGCACAAATATAGTTAATTACACCATAGAATGCACAGTGCAATAGTAAACTAATGTAAAAACATTGAATAACACTGACACAACACCCAGGCTCCCTGCTCAGCTACACGAGCAGGCTCGCTCGCGCTTTCTCTCTCCCCAATGCCCCCCTTCCCCCCCTGTCAGCAGCATGTACTCGCTCTCTCTCTGGCAGCAGCATGCCCTCACTCACTTGCGCTCTCTCTCTCTCTCTCTTCCTCTCTGAACAGAGGGGAACATTTGAACAAATCCGAACTTTAATTTAAACCACAAGCAACCAAAAAAGTAACAGTGCAGGAGATCACGCTATTAGCCTTACAGCCAGATCGCTGTAAACACTTTTTTTTAAAATGAGTTTTAAGCACAGAGGAAAAAAGGAACATTTGAAAAAATAGAAAAGTAACATTGCAACAAATCACGCTATGAACAACTCCATGTGTAATGATTTTGAATGAACACACACACTTGTCTTAACAGAGCGCAGGAGTCACTTTATTTTCACTCCAAACAGAGCACATGTCAACAGAACAGCTAGTCGTGCTTCCGACTTACTAACAACACACGTTATGACGTAATGACGTTTTCTTAAAGGTATACACTCATTACATCTCCCCTTTTCAGTTTTTCGTTTTCTTAACAGAACGGAATTAAATATTAACATTCCTGGCTACTGATAAATTATCAACACCTTCCAACAAAACCTTATTTCCAGTTTTCTCACTGCTTACTCTAACCCCATAGAAGAACATTGTTACTTAAATCTATAAACCCTTATGACCAATATATTACCCTTCACCTTTCACCATCTGTTTTTTTTTTTTTTTTTCACAAATCTAATCTGTCCACTGGTCTGCTCAGTCTGCCAGATCTAGTCTTGAATAGTCCTTTGTGGGTCTTTGGGGCCTGAGACAAAGTTGTCCCCATATGCACTGTAGATGTAGGCAGCTGTTCATATATTTGTTCTGGTTGAACCGGAATTTGGTTTCCCTCCGCTGGGGCAGGGCAGAGCTGCAAGTGACGACGGTTGCGTCGCAGTGTTGCTCCTTGATGTGTCTCAATGACAAAAGATTGAGGAGTTGTACTGTCGCCTCTGACCACAGCAGCTGTTCCCCAGGTCTTTTGATGATCCAACTTTGTGAGCACCGCATCACCTGACCTTAGCGATGGCAAAGATCTAGCTCCATTGTGACGATTAAAGTAGAAAGCTTCCTTTTGCTTTTCCATGGAATCTTTTCTCCTCACATCTTCAAGATTTGGCCACTGAGGCTGAAGATGTGTCTCAAGCAATGAAAGTGTTGCTTTAATCTTTCTGCCCATTAGGAGTTCAGCCGGGCTTACACCCGTTGTGATGCAAGGTGTGGTCCTGTAACTCATCAGAGCCAGAAGAGGATCTTTCTGTTGCAGAATTTTTTTCGCAATCTGCACCCCTCTCTCTGCATGTCCATTTCCTTGAGCGTGGTGTGGACTGGATGTGATGTGCAAAAAGTCAAATTCCTTTGCAAATTCCTGGAACTCGGCACTCATGAACTGAGGACCATTGTCCGAAACTATTTCATCAGGGCAGCCAAACCTGGCAAATAGTGCCTTCAGTTTTAACACTATTTCTGAGGTAGTGGTTGCTGGCATGTGAAGGATCTCAAGAAATTGAGAGAAATAGTCTGACACAACAAGATAAGTGTGCTTATTATACTCACACAAGTCAATAGCTAGCCTTTTCCAAGGTCTGTCTGGAAGGGGCGTCGAGATGAGAGGCTCCTTTTGCTGTGTCTGTTTCATTTCAAGGCATATTCGACAGGACTGAACCTTTTGTTTTATTTCTGACGAGATGCCTGGCCACCACACCGATATTCTGGCCCACTCCCTACACTTTGTCAGACCTTGATGTCCATCATGTATCCGGTTTAGAATATCTGCTCTCAAGACGTCTGGAATTAACATACGGCTTCCTCTTGTCAGTATTCCATTGTGCTCAGACAGCTCGTTCTTGAAATGGAAAACTGTTGAACTGCCACTGGAACGTTGTCTATATATTTTGGCCATCCTGACCTGATATACTTCAGTACAATTTGCAGGTTATTGTCAGCCTTTGTAGCAGCCCTAATGGCTTCAAGTTTTGGTGGGCTTGCAGGCATGCATTCAGCAACAGCAGCAATGTAACACTCCACGTCGGTGTGTGTGTTGAGATCATTTTCCTTGTATGCTAGTGGGCTTCGGGATAGTGTATCAGCCACCACCAAAGTGTTTCCTGGAGAATATTCTGCTGTCAGTTTAAATCTCATTAGCCTCATAAGTAGTCTCTGACATCTTAATGGAACACTGTCCAAGTCCTTCTTATTCATAAGAGGCACTAACGGTTTGTGATCTGTTACCAACTTGAAGTTTTCAAGGCCTATTAGGTACTTTTCGAATTTTTCACAAGCCCAGACACTCGCCAGACATTCCTTCTCAATCTGGGCATATCTGGATTCTGCCTCAGACAAACTGCGTGAGCAGTATGCTACCGGTTTCCGGTCTTTCTCATGCAGTTGCAATAATACACAACCTATGCCATAACTGCTGGCATCAGCTGACACAGCAGTAGGTAGAGTCACATCATAGAACTTCAAAACTGGAGAAGTAGAAAGGATGTCTTTAATGCGCTGAAATGCTGTCTCCTGGGGACTGGCCCAGGTCCATGTAGCTGTTGACCTCAACAAGTCATACAGTGGTTTGCCTTCTGTTGACAAATTAGGAATGTACTTGCCTAGGTAATTAAACATCCCCAGTACCCGTTTTAGCTCCTGAACATTGTATGGAGGTGACAGCTCACGGACTGCTCTGACCTTCTCAGGATCGGGTCTCACACCTGATTTGTCGCTCAAGTGACCAAGGAAGTGAAGCTAATGTCTCAGCAGACACTTTTCATGGTTCAACTTCAACCCAGCAGACTCAATTCTCTTTAATACATTGGTAAGCCATTTGTCATGCTGTTCCATGGCATCTCCATACACCAATATATCATCCATATACACCGATACTCCATCAAGCCCTTGTAAAGTTTCCATCATCTTCCGCTGAAATATTTCTGGGGCACTGGTGATGCCGAAAGGAAGACGTTTAAAGGAGTACCTTCCAAACGGTGTTATGAAAGTAGTTAGTTTGCTGGTTTCTGGGTGTAACGGTATCTGCCAAAAACCTGAGGCAGCATCCAAAGATGAGAAGACTGTTGCACCACTCAGTTTTGTAATTATCTCCTCTGCAGTTGGAAGAACATATCTTTCCCTTTTTACAGCTTCATTCAACTTTTTCAGATCTACACAGATGCGAACCCTCCCGTTCTGTTTAAGCACCGGCACAATGGGTGCACACCAGTCCGTAGGGTCTGTCACTCGCTCAATGACCCCATTCTCTTCCATGCGCTGAAGCTCCTCTTTTACTTTTTGTATGAGAGGCAGTGGAACTCTGCGCGCTATGTGTACCGCATATGGCTGAGCATTGTCCTTAAGCTGGATTTTAACAGGTTCTGTTTTAAGAGTTCCATGCTCACCAAATGCATTGTGAATTTCCTCAATGCGTTTCTGGTGTCTTTCCAATGGAAATTTGCACAGTCCACTGCTCATCATTATTTTGTGAATTTGTAACAGCTCCCAGGAAATATGGTGTCTGTGCAACAGTTTCTGTCACTTCTCTCACTGATTTACTGTGGCACATTCTTTCCCATTGACCCACTTTTTTACATTTATTGCATGTTGATTTTACTGCTGGGCATTTTTCCTGATACTTGTGTTTAATCTTCCCACATCTTCCACATTTTGGTTCTCCTTGCTCTTTGTCAAATTTTCTTTTAGGTTTCCATCTCTGTTTTCCTCTGTCTGCTGCTTTCCCTTGTGCTATCTCTTGTACTGCAGCGCATGCCTCCCCCTGCTGGTGAACTTGGAGCGCTACTTCTTCACATTGGCGCACACTTTGAATAGTTTGAGCTAACGTGAGGTCGGACATTAACTGCAGCCTGCGCGACAGTTCTTTATCGAGTATGCCCACAACTATCCGATCCTAATGTGTTCATCTCTGTATTCTCCGAAGTCACAATGTTCCGATAAATCATACAGAATTCTAATAAAAGTTTCTGCCTTTTCACCCGGGCGCTGTAGTCTTTGATACAAAACAGGCTCGCTCGTGAATCACATTCCGTTTAGAGAAGAAGTACTCGTCGTATTTTCTTAACACAACGTCAAATCTCTTCTTGTCACCTTCCTCATCAAAGGTGAACGATTTAAATATGTGTTCGGCTTCGTTACCCATGGCGTGATTAATGAACTGACCTGGACTTCACCGTCTTCTTTATCCAGTTTGGTAGCACTCCTAAAGCGCTGAAAACATAGCTTCCAGTCAGCCCACTCATTCAGACGATCAAATGAGAAACATTCCGGAGGATTGAACTTCGCCATATTTTCGAGGCAATGCGCTCGTCAAGCACTTCTGACACCATGTAATGATTTTGAATGAACACACACACTTGTCTTAACAGAGCTCAGGAGTCACTTTATTTTCACTCCGAACAGAGCACATGTCAACAGAACAGCTAGTCATGCTTCCGACTTACTAACAACACACGTTATGATGTAATGACGTTTTCTTAAAGGTATACACTCATTACACCATGTAAACACTTTTTTTAACAAGTTTAAAGCACAGGGAAAAAAGCGAACATTTGAAAGAAGAAAAAAGTAACATTGCAACAATTCACGCTACAAACTGAACATTTAACTTTTGAAAAATCTGTAATACAAAGACCACCAAGAAAACTAACCTTGAGTTGAGTTCTGGCATGAAGTGAGGAGGAACTGGGTGGAGAGGAGGGAGAGTCTGGCTCTGCAATGGAGGGATGTTTTCCTTCAGGTGTATTCTCTTTTGTGATTTCTTGGGTTTCTGGTGTTTTTAGCTGTTTCGCTGGTGGGAGCGAAAGCCTCATGCAGCCATTCCAAAAACAAAGTCCTTGTGACCCAACCCTTTGTGTTTGACATCCACATTACTGGCAGTCTGACTTTGTTTATATTGTGCTGTTGAAAGCACGAGGGTTCTCAAATTGGTAAATGAGTAAACTGGTAAACAGTTTTTCCACCTCTTCCAGCACTTGAAGCCTCTGCCTGGTTAACTCTGTAACTCCCTTTGTAGTATCAGCTGCTTTAATAGATTCTTTCTGCTTTAGAATAGTCGAAATCGTAGATTTTGACTTCTTGTACTCGGTGGCAAGATCAGTAACACGTACACCATGCTCAAACTTTTCAATAATTTCTTTCTTTACTTCGATTTCAATTTTCTTCAAAACTTTCTTCTCACCACTCTTCACTTTCTTAGAAGCCATAGTTAACTGCAAAAGCACACGAAATACTGTAGAGCACAAAGAGAGCGCAGGTAAAGCACGCACGTCTGACTGAAAACAATGAACAGGGAACGGCTCTGCTTAAACACAGCAATCGGCGCGTATGAACCAGCCAGGCAGGCACGCACCCTCCCCCCTATTTCTCAGCAGCAGGCAGGCACGCAATCAGCCGGCACGCAATCAGCACACAATCAGCCGGGGCCCTCAGCAGCAGGCAGGCACACACGTGCAGCACCCTCCCCCTCCCCCTCTCTCTCAGCAGCAGGCAGGCAGGCAAGCAGGTGCAGCACCCTCCCCCTCCCTCCCTCTCTCTCTCAGCAGCAGGCAGGCACGTCTGACCGAGAACAATGCAACACGTGCGGAAATCAACAGCGCGTACAAACCGAAAGGGAAACTGGCTTGTTCGTATACCGAGTGTGTGGTCGTGAACCGAGGCAAAAGTTTAGCAAAGTTTTTGTTCGTGAACCGAGTTGTATGTGAACCGAGATGTTCATGAACCGAGGTTCCAGTGTAGTTGCAAAAATGCAGAGCCTGTCCTAAACAGAGTAAACAGAAAACATTAATTACAGTACATCACAATATATATTCTTTGATATAATTGCCAGAATTCAATCGACTTTCGTATAACACTGCAACATTAGAACAGACTGAAGTTTGTCCCCTTTTTACACTTTTGCTGCTGACCACTTAAGGTCCTAAAAATCAGCAAGTAGTGTAGCTACTACAATTACAAATAGCAAATATTACTCATAATTGGAACTGCTTGAACAAGCAGAATGATTGCCTTTGCGTATTGTTGAGTTCTATAGTGTTCTGTTTTTTTAACATATTCATTTTTTATTTTATTAAAAATATTTGGCTAAACAAATTTCTATAGCATTCTACAGAGAAAACCATTTATGCCATAACAATCAATAATGGTAAAAAAAACATATTCATTAGGAAAGGGGCACAGGGATATGCAATGGGTGAGAATATGGTGTCCTGGATAATGGACTATCTCTCCAGCAAATTGGAAGGCTCAAATACTGTGTAAGCAACACAGGATCACAGTAATTATCTATCTATCTATCTATCTATCTATCTATCTATCTATCTATCTATCTGTCTATCTATCTGTCTATCTATCTAATACAATTAGTTTCGATTACAGCAACAACAATCTTAACCAGACAAAGAAAATTGGAACCCATCTCCCCCATTTTAGCCTCGTTACACTGGTTACCCATGTCTTTTAGAATTGACAGTAAAATACTACTCATGGTGTATAAAGCTTCAAAACGTTTTTCTACTTCCTATATTTTTGAGTGCCGACCCCTCTACATTCCAAGTCGTAACCTTAGATCTTGTAATGGTAGTCTGCTTATCATTCAAATAGCTAAGCATAAAAAAATGGTGAGGCAGTTTTCTGCTGTTAGGCACCAAAAAATCTGGAATATATTACCAACAGAGATACACCAGGATAAGCACTGTGAATCACTTTTAAACAAACTCCTGAAAGCCCACTTTCTTCATTTGCCTACATTTTAGTTGTACTCCTAATAGAATATACAGTACATGCATGGAATTATCATATTCTCTAATCTTTACTTTTCTCTGCTTTCTGTTCCAGTTTCTAAAATGTCTGTGATGCTCTCATAGAGCTTCTTCATAAATATACAAAACATAACGGATCACTTTGAAAAGTTGTTACTCTTTTTAATTTATGAGGTTAGAGCAGTGGTGGGCAAAAGTAGGTTTACATTTGTGAATATGCAAAACACAGTTTATCCTTATATTATTGATCATTTATTAATTATTGTTTTATTTATTCGTATTAATTGTCTTCTTAAAGCTGTTGAGTTAATGAAACTATTGTAATAATCATAACCTGCATGTCTTTTGCCATACAAACAACAGTAAACCTAAAGTAATAATTAAATGAACAGAAAGTGGCGAATTACTGTATTCTGTTCTGTCCCATTGTGTAGTTAAATGAATTATAAGGTGTTGTTTTTCATGAAGCGTTTTGGTAACTGCATTAAAAATGTAAATTTCACTCAGAAAGAAATTGACATTCAGCTGTTGCTAACCCTTTTTACAAGTAACCCACTTCTTTGAGGCAGCTGCATCCTAAGCTAGTCACGAGATTCCATTCCATCACAGAGCACACCCTCACACACGGCAGCTCTCACAGATACATGCCAGGTTAGTGCTGCCAATTAACTTAATATCTTTAGGATCTGGGGAAAAAGCACAGCACACAGGAAAACCCATGGAGATAGCACAGAGTAAAACGTAAAAAAAGGATAAACAGAGGTTTTGAAACCACACTGTCCAAGATAACATTTTTGAATTTCAAGTACATTTTCATATAAACAATTTTTAAACACTTTTAAATTATATGCTTATGCTTTATTGAACTGTAAACTGCATAGCCCCTGAGGAGGTTTACTTGGAAGTTTCTAGTTGTTTTTTCCAGCTACAGTAATCACATTAGAGAAAGCAAGCATCGTGTTTTGTTCACTGCATTGGAGCAAACAGGACATACTGTACTTCACCACATTAATACTCAGGACTCAGACCTAAGAAATAGCAATACTAGCTGTAGCAGTATTGTCAATGGAAATGGTACACATGCAAAAACAACCCCGGAAACGATTTAAAACTGGAAAAAGTGGTAAAGATTATTTTCACCCTAAAGAAGTAAAAAGTTAAAAACACAACATGTTTGTGCATTTGATCAGCCTTACAAAAAAATGTATACTTTCTACATTTAAGCAAAGCACTGGCACATTAAACTGACTACATTAAGCAAGGGAAGACATCAGGAGCACAGTTTACCAATATCTGAAACCACTATCACCATATGGATGTCAGGAGGCAATACTGTTACTGTGTCAGCATACAATGTGCATAGCCCTAAGACTTTAATGCTATGCTTTGTAGTTGATGCCAAGTTGGAAAGGCTGGTCTACTTACCTATGCAGGTGGTTTCTTCCAGCTTGGATGAATCTTGCATCATAATCTTTACTGTCCCACTCCTCTTTAACTCCTTGCTCAAAACAACTGAATGGAGATGTTAAATACAAGCCCATGTTTTCAAACTTTCATAGTCTGATTCACTTGTGGCATTCCCTAACAAGAGCAGCTGAAAGAAGAATAAGAAGATAGTCTGATCTATTCCTGCATCTTCTTTGCACAGTCCAGTTCCTTCTTCATAGTATATACTGTAATTTCTTTCATTCATTCTTACAATGCATGTTCTAGAAAATTGCAGAGTAGGAGGAGGAAGAAGAGGGTGAAAGATTGTAATATAAAGTTCATTCAAGTTTTAAGAAGCTGAGAACCAATCCTGTCAAGCAGAGGAATTATACATTGCCTAAGTTGAAATTATATATATGTCCCAAATAGATATATTTGGTAAGTACTATTAAATAAGTATAAACGTAAAAAACAGTAATTCTATCTCAAAGTGTGCCCAAATTACAGGCAACAGAAGAAAAAAGATCAAAATCACAGAAGCAATTTAGTGTAGAATTTTAATTGCTTGATTGTTAAACAGTGTATCTGTAAGTCCATCCATCCATCGTATTCCGCTTATCCGGGGTCGGGTCGCGGAGGCAGCAGCTTAAGCAGAGAGGCCCAGACTTCCCTCTCCCCGGCCACTTCTTCCAGCTCTTCCGGGAGAATCCCTAGGCGTTCCCAGGCCAGTCGGAGACATAGTCCCTCCAGCGTGTCCTGGGTCTTCCCCGGGGCCTCCTCCCGGTTGGACGTGCCCGGAACACCTCACCAGGGAGGCGTCCAGGAGGCATTCTGATCAAATGACCGAGCCACCTCATCTGACTCCTCTCAATGCGGAGGAGTAGCGGCTCTACTCTGAGCCCCTCCCGGATGACTGAGCTTCTCACCCTATCTTTAAGGGAAAGCCCAGACACCCTGCGGAGGAAACTCATTTCAGCTGCTTGTATTCGCGATCTTATTCTTTCAGTCACTACCCATAGCTCATGACCATAGGTGAGGGTAGGAACGTAGATCGACTGGTAAATTGAGAGCTTTGCCTTACAGCTCAGCTCTTTTTTCACCACGACAGACCGATGCAGAGCCCGCATCACTGCGGATGCCGCACAGATCCGCCTGTCGATCTCACGGTCCATTCTTCCCTCACTCGTGAACAAGACCCCGAGATACTTGAACTCCTCCACTTGGGGCAGGATCTCTCCCCCAACCCTGAGAGGGCACTCCAACCTTTTCCGGCTGTGGACCATGGTCTCGGACTTGGAGGTGCTGATTCTCATCCCAGCCGCTTCACACTCAGCTGCAAACAGTTCCAAAGAGAGCTGAAGATCACAACCTGATGAAGCAAACAGGACAACATCATCTGCAAAAAGCAGTGACCCAATTCTGAGTCCACCAAACCGGACCCCTTCAACACCCTGGCTGTGCCTAGGTGACAAAGGGCAGCCCTGGCGGAGTCCAACTCTCACTGGAAACAGGCTCAACTTACTGCCGGCAATGCGGACCAAGCTCTGACACCGGTTGTACAGGGACCGAACAGCATTTATCAGGGGGTCCGGTACCCCATACTCCCGGAGCACCCCTCACAGGATTCCCCGAGGGACATGGTTGAACGCCTTTTCCAAGTCCACAAAACACATGTAGACTGGTTGGGCAAATTCCCATGCACCCTCCAGGATTCTGCTAAGGATGTAGAGCTGGTCCACTGTTCTGCGACCAGGACGAAAACCACACTGTTCCTCCTGAATCCGAGGTTCGACTATCCGATGGACCCTCCTCTCCAGAACCCCCAAATAGACTTTTCCAGGGAGGCTGAGGAGTGTGATCCCTTTCTGCCAATCCAGAGGCACTGTCCCAGATGTCCATGCGATGTTGCAGAGATGTGTCAACCAAGTCCTACAACATCCAGAGCCTTGAGGAACTCCGGGCGTATCTCATCCACCCCTGGGGCCCTGCCACCAAGGAGTTTTTCTACCACCTCGGTGACCTCAGTCCCAGAGATGGGAGAACCCACCTCAGAGTCCTCAGGCTCTGCTTCCTCATTGGAAGGCAAGTTAGTGGGATTGAGTAGGTCTTCGAAGTACTCCCCCCACCGACCCACAACGTCCCGAGTAGAAGTCAGCAGCGCACCAACCCCACCCCTACGGTGTTGACACTGCACTGCTTCCCCCTCCTGAGACGCCAGATGGTGGACCAGAATCTCCTCAAAGCCATCCGAAATTCATTCTCCATGGCCTCTCCAAACTCCTCCCATGCCCGAGTTTTTGCCTCAGCAACCATCGAAGCCGCATTCCTCTTGGCCTGCCGGTACCTGTCAGCTGCCTCCAGAGACCCACAGGACAAAAAGGTCCTATAGGACTCCTTCTTCAGCTTGACGGCATCCCTCACCGCTGGTGTTCACCAACGGGTTCGGGGATTGCCGCCACGACAGGCACCGACCACCTTACAGCCACAGCTCCGGTCAGCCACCTCAACAATAGAGGCACGGAACATGGCCCATTCGGACTCAATGTCCCCCACCTCCCTCGGGATTTGGTCAAAGTTCTGCCGAAGGTGGGAGTTGAAGATACTTCTGACAGTGGACTCTGCCAGCCCTTCCCAGCAGACCCTCACAACACGTTTGGGCCTACCAGGCCTGACCGGCATCTTCCCCCACCATCGAAGCCAACTCACCACCAGGTGGTGATCAGTTGACAGCTCCGCCCCTCTCTTCACCCGAGTGTGCAAGACATATGGCCGCAAGTCCGATGACACGACCATAAAGTCGATCATCGAACTGAGGCCTAGGGTGTCCTGGTGCCAAGTGCACATATGAACACCCTTATGTTTGAACATGGTGTTCGTTACGGACAATCCGTGACGAGCACAGAAGTCCAATAACAAAATACTGCTCGGGTTCAGATCAGAGGGGCCAATTCTCCCAATCACGCCCTTCTAGGTCTCACTGTCATTGCTCACGTGAGCATTGAAGTCTCCCAGCAGAATGAGGGAGTCCCCAGAAGGTACGCCCTCTAGCACCCCCTCCAGAGACTCCAAAAAGGGCGGGTACTCCAAACTGCTGTTCGGCGCATACGCACAAACAACAGTCAGGACCCTTCCCCCCCACCCGAAGGCGGAGGGAGGCCAACCTCTCGTCCACCGGGGTAAACCCTATGGGAGGGTCCAAGGAGGTTGGGTGTTGTGTGAGTTGGGTGGTGGCCGAAGACGGGGACCTTGGCGGTCTGATCCTTGGTTACAGAAACTGGCTCTTGGGATGTGGAATGTCACCTCTCTGAAGGGGAAGGAGCCTAAGCTAGTGCGCGAGGTCGAGCGGTTCCAGCTAGATATAGTCGGACTCACCTTGATGCACAGCTTGGACTCTGGAACCAATCTCCTTGTGAGGGGCTGGACTCTCTACCACTCTGGAGTTGCCCCCGGTGAGAGGTGCTGAGCAGGTGTGGGCATACTTATTGCCCCCGACTTGGAGCCTGTATCTGTAAGTTTTCTCCTATTTTTTGCTTTTTTCTAATGTTATGTATGTGATTTCACATTTTTCTGTTGAAATTTGGTGTACACAATAAATTATAATAATGTCTCAAATATTAAATCGTTTGTTTGTGCTACTCACACATCCTTTTTCTAAACTGCTTATGTAGATTGGAGTCTTTGGAAGCTAGGACCTATCCATGTGTAGTAATAATAATAATACATTTTATTTATAGGCGCCTTTCAAACACTCAAGGACACCGTACACTTTACACAACACCCAACACACAATACAGTACAGTGTTTACATAGAGAAGGCAAGTTTAAAAAGATGAGTTTTAACTGAAGACTTAAACAGAGAGAATGAATTAATGTTTCTAATCTCAGGAGGCAGTGCATTCCAAAGTCGGGGGGCAGAACGACTGAAAGCTCTGTTCCCCATTGTGGAAAGACGAGCGGAAGGAACAGTCAATTTAATTGAGGAGGATGATCTAAGAGTACGGGAAGGGGTGACGATGTGGAGAAGGTTAGACAGGTATGGGGGGGCTAAATCATGAATAGCTTTAAAGGTTAGCAGAAGGATTTTAAACTCGATGCGGAACTTGACAGGGAGCCAGTGAAGTTGATGCAGAACAGGAGTGATGTGGTGAGTAGAAGGAGATCTCGTGATAATACGGGCGGCTGAGTTCTGGACTAATTGAAGTTTGTGAAGAATTTTTTGAGGGAGACCAAAAAGAAGAGAGTTACAATAGTCAAGGCGAGAGGTGACAAGGCTATGAACAAGAACTGCAGCAGAGTGAGGGGTAAGAGAGGGGCGGAGACGGTTGATATTACGTAGGTGGAAGTAGGCAGATCGTGTAATAGTATTGATGTGTGAAAGAAAGGAGAGGTTATTATCCAAGATGACACCAAGACTTTTGGCCTGAGAGGAGGGGATAGAGTACAGTTATCAATTATAATATGGAAGTTATGGGATTTGGATAATGTGGATTTTGTACCAATAAGAAGGATCTCTGTTTTATCACTGTTGAGTTTAAGAAAATTAAATGTAAACCAGTTTTTGATTTCGCCAGACAGTCAGTAAGGGTGGTAGGTGGGAGGGTGATTGTGGGTGAAGTTGAAAATAAAGCTGGGTGTCATCTGCATAACAGTGGAAATGGATATTATATTTCCTGAAAATATTGCCCAGAGGAAGGAGATAGATGGTGAACAGAAGGGGGCCCAGGACAGAGCCTTGAGGCACTCCTGAAGTAACGGATACAGAGTGAGATGAAAATGATTTGAGCTGTATGAATTGGGAGCGGCCAGAAAGGTAGGGTGTGAACCAGTTATAGACATTGTGGGTGACACCAATGGAGGATAGTCTATTGAGAAGAATGGAATGAGAAATGGAGTCAAAAGCCGCACTCAAATCAAGTAGTATGAGGATAGAGAGTAAGCCGGAGTCTGCTGCCATGAGAAGATCGTTAGTTATTTTGATTAATGCAGTTTCTGTACTATGGAGTGGGCGGAAACCAGACTGGAATTGTTCATACAGGTTATTCAGGGATAAGTGAGAGTGGAGCTGTTTGGCTACCACTTTTCTAGGATTTTGGATAAGAAAGGTAGGTTAGAGATCGGACGCAGGTTGTTAAAATTAGATGGATCGGTGCCGATTTTTTTTAAAATTGGGGTTACTACAGCAGTTTTGAATGAAGCAGGAACAATTCCAGTTGAAAGAGAAGAATGGATAATAGCAGATATAATATGGAGCAGAGATGGAAGGCAGGCTTTGACAAGTGATGTAGGTAAGGGGTCAAGCAGACAGGTGGATGACTTAGAATGAAGGATTATATCTGATATTTCTTTTTTTTTTTTTTTTTATTTATTAATTTTATTACAATCAATACATAGCAATCAAGTTTTTACAAAAAAAAAAATTATGCTAAGAACAGATCGATCCCCACCCTTGAGAGAGAGAGCAAGCCAAACGGTGTAAAATTTAAGGCTTTTAAAAATACCTAAATCAACAAATTCTCTGTGCTTTATAAAATCATTTCAAAATATTACTGATTAGATCCTGCCATGTTTTGAAAAAGTCTGCACAGATCCTCTAACTGAGTATTTGATTTTTTCCAATTTTAAATAATATAACACATCAGTTTCCCACTGACTTAAAAGAGGAGAGTTTGGGTTCTTCCAGTTTATCAGAATAAGTCTGCGTGCCAACAGTGTAGTGAATGCAATCACAGTTTGTTTGTCTTTCTCCACTTTAAGACCCTCTGGAAGAACCCCAAACACAGCTGTTAATGGGTTAGGAGGGATTGTGAGTCCAAGACTGTCTGAGAGGTAATTAAAAATTTTTGTCCAGAATAATGTTAATTTGGAGCAGGCCCAGAACATGTGACCTAGTGAGGCTGGGGCTTGGTTGCAACGTCGCAGGTTGGATCATGCCCTGGAAACATTTTGGAGAGTTTTAGTGAGACAGATGTGCTCGATATATAATTTTGAGTTGTATAATTGTATGCTTTGCATATGGAGCTTGAGTGAATTCTCTGCATTGCTACTTTCCACTCCTTTTCTGATATATTAATTGAGAGGTCATTTTCCCAGTGTCCTCTTGGATCTTTGAAAGGAAGGGATTGTAAAAGGATTTTATATATTGTAGAGATGGAGTCTAACTCCTTGAAATTGAGCAATAATTTTTCCAGCGTGGATGAGGGTGCAAGATGAGGAAAATCTGGAAGGTTCTGTTTAACAAAGTTCCTGATTTGAAGATAGTGAAAGAAATTTGTAGCTGGAATGTTAAATTTGGAACGTAATTGTTCATAGGATGCAAAGACGTTGTCTATATAAAGGTCTCTAAGCAAGTTAATTCCAAATTTTTCCAGATATTAAAACTGCATATGTTTGTGAGGGTTGAAAGAGGTGGTTCTTTTGCAGGGGTGCCACAGAAAGAAGCTTCTCCGTCTTAAAATGCTTTCTACATTGGTTCCAGATTCTAAGTGAGTGGAGCACAATTGGGTTATTAGTGTATTGCCGATAGCGTGTGTTTATTGGAGCACAAAGCAAGGAATACAAAGAAGTACTGCAGGATTTTACTTCTATTGCGGTCCATGCCTGTGTATGTTCTTCTATTTGTGTCCAGGTTCTTATCGACTGTATATTTGCCCCAGTAATAAAACTGGAAGTTAGGTAGAGCCATGCCGCCTTCTGCCTTTTGTCTTTGTAGGGTCGCTCTTTTGATGCGTGGATGTTTAGAATTCCAAATAAATGAGGTTATTGTTGAATCTAATTGCTTAAAGAACGATTTATTAATGTATATTGGTATGTTTTGAAATAAAAAGGAGCTTAGGAAGAATATTCATCTTAACAGTGTTAATTCTTCCAGCTAGTGTGAGATGAAGGGTTGACCATCTATGCAAGTCTTGTTTAATTTTTTCCATACAGGCACGAAATTTTTTGATAAAGAGCTTTATGTTTACTTGTGATGTTTACCCCGAGGTATTTAAACTGTTCTGCAATGATAAAAGGAAGGGTGTCTAATCTAATATTATATGCTTGCGAATTCACGGAAAGAGTACACTTTTATTCAGATTAATTCTGAGACCAGAGAGCTTTTGAAATTCTGTGAGTGCTGCTAAGACTGCAGGCACAGAATTTTCTGGGTCCGATATATACAGTACCATGTCATCTGCATATAATGAGATTTTCTGTTCCAGTCCTTCTCTGCTAATCCCCTTTATCTGATCAGTATTTCGACAATGTATTGCCAGTGGTTCAATGGCAATTGCAAACAGCAGTGGTGACAAAGGGCATCCTTGTCTTGTGCCACGTTCTAGTTTAAAGTAGTCTGAGCAAATGTTATTGATGCAAACTGAAGCTTCTGGGTTAGTATACAGTAATTTAATCCATGCACAAATGTTCGGGCCAAACCCAAACTTCTCCAAAATAGTAAAAGGTATTTCCATTCAATCATGTCGAATGCTTTTTCTGCATCCAATGATAATAATATTTCTGGGGTGTTTGATTTAGTTGGTGAGTATATTACATTAAACAGGCGTCGAAGATTTGAAGATAAGTGTCGGCCCCTAATAAATCCAGTTTGGTCTTGTGATATTATTGAGGGGAGCACTTTCTCCATCCTTCTAGCTATGATTTTAGAGAGTATTTTAACGTCGTTATTCAGAAGTGAAATTGGTCTGTATGATGCACATTTATTATGCGCATATATCTGATATTTCTAAGGTGGAGGGAAGTTGAAAGAAAGAAAAAGGGTGAGTAGATGGGAAGAATTCAGAAGGAGTAGTGTGAGCGGATTGCAAAGCAAGGTAGTGGTGGATACTCGATTTTGTTCATAAAAAATGAAATCAGAGAATTACAAAAGGCATAAGAGTAGAGATGTGATGGCCACAAATCAGGGGGTTGGGTGACACGTTTGAGGAGTGAGAACAATGATTTAGTGTTGCCTTCATTCATGCAGATTATATTAGAATAGTAGGCAGATTTAGTTTGATTAATACAATCCTTATAATGTGAAAGATGGTGGAAATACATATCTTTGTGAACCGCGAGCCCAGTTTTTTTATAAAGTCGCTCTAATTGCCGCCTTTCGCTTTCATGAGACGAAGTTCCAGCGTAAACCAGGGGGCAGAGAGGGAAAATGAAACAGACTTTGTTTTAAAAGGGGCAAGAGAATCCAGAATATGATGAAGGCTGGTGTTATAATGCAAAATCAACTCATCAGCGGTAGTTAAATTAGGAGTGGCAATATGTGATTCAATACTGGATCGAACAGAGTCCAAATTAATGTTCTTGATATTGCGAAAAGTTATTGTGCGGTGTAGCCGGGATAGATATAGAGAGTTGAAGATTAAAAGAGAGGAGAGAGTGGTCAGAGAAAGGCAGTTCATCAGTTGTATGATCGAGAGAAGAGACACCAGAGCAACAAATTAAGTCCAAAATGTGTCCTTTTGAATGAGTGGGGACCTTGGTGAACTGTTGGAGCCCAAAGTTCTCCAGGCAGGACATAAAGTCTCTAGTAAGAGGGTTATTTACATTGTCCATATGAATATTGAAGTCACCCAGCAAAATAATATTAGGGGAGACAATGACAAGCTGAGCAAGGAAAACAGCAAAGTCATTTAAAAGTCACTATTCGGTTTAGGTGGGCGATAAACAGCAGCGATGACGGTGGCGAAGATCCAGGTAACTTGCATACAGTACATTGAGCGAGTTGAAAGCGGGACAGACATCGGCAAAGCGTTCCACTTCTCGCGGTATAACATGCGAGACCTCCTCCATGCCAGTGCCGCGAGGTTGATAGATGTAAACAAATCCCGGCGGAGTGGATTCATTGAGTTCAGAAAAGTCATTAGGTTTTTGCCAAGTCTCAACTAAACAGAGGAAATCAAACTTACGATCAACGAGGAGATCCTGAACAAGAGACCCCTTGTTCGTAAGTGAGCGAATGTTCAGTAGTCCGAAGTTGAAGGTGGTAGTCCCATGGGTAGTAGAGGTGTTAGCCGACCTAGTTAGGCTGGCAAGCACACTATGGTCGACAGCCCGATCAGCGTGGCGGGGAGGACGGCGAGAGTTGGACCAGAAAGACTTTATTGCAGACGAGGGATCCTGGTGGACCGTTCGTCGGGATCCACGATGAATGTATCTCCGACGTGGTTGGAAGATGATGTCCGGATGGAGATGCAGAGAAGCAGGAGGAGGCGTTGACATGGAGGGACGCAGCCGGAGAAGTTCAACAGCAGAATACTGGAGCAATCCCAACGCAAACCGATGTACAGGCAGTAGGAGAGCCCAGATGATCACAAACCAGGCAGTAGTCCACATATTTGTCGGCGTCAGGGTAAGCAGACCCAAGACGATCAAACAGAGTTGCAAACAAACAAAGTTTTACCGGTGAGCAGCGGCAGCCAAACGCGCCAGCGTCCACTCAACCGGAAGTGACAGCAGCAAGTGTAGTGTAAGAATTCTCCATGAATAACACAAATATATAAGAAAGATATTTAAATGGTATTATTATTTAAAATCTAATGTCTTAAGCAGATACAGGTAATATTTTATTCCATTAAGTATATATCATCACCTGTCACAATTAAAGCAGAGAACATAAAGTTTTGTCTAATCTAATCTAATGTAGATTTTTGATTTTTTTAATGTTTATTTTTTTCATCATTTATTTAATAGTTTTTTGACTGTTTTGGCATTATGTAATAATGATAAACAGCATCATCATACCTCATTTATGTTTTGAGTTGCTATGACGGTGTCCTGTGTGCGTGCATGTTTTGGCACAGCTCTCCTAACAGTGGATATCATAATCTGCTGTGCGTCTCTCCATGGGGTTATGTTTTTTTGTGTTTTATTTACAATATTATTTTTCTAAAAGGGTCCACCTTAGTTCAGTTTCTACTGTTTTATAATAAAAAGTCAAGCAAAATGAAACCTTTTATTGGCTAACTAGTAAGATTACAATATGCAGGCTTTTGAGGTAACTCAGGCTCCTGCTTCAGGCAAGACACAGGACAACACATTTTTTCAAAAGGTATTTCATCATTATGATACACAGCTTCAAGATGAACACAGATATAATTTCAGATTGACTATATCACGTAGGATTTTGGAGAAACATTACATTAAATGTTATTGATTTTAGCGTATTTTCACATTGCTGTTGATTTGTTTGTAGTTGACCTCTGATGCTTTTCATTTTAGTGCCCAAGAGTAGCTGGCCAGCATTAATGGCTTCCACTTGTCCTGACATCATTTTTACATCGTTGCAATGTCCTGCTGAAACCTTTCACCTTTTTCAACACTGATTGCTCCAAGATTAGCAGAGAAGTAGCCCAAGTATGAATTCAGAAAAATGTATATTTTGCAGCATGTTGCACTTCACAGTTTTGTATACCTGTAGCATGGTGTCAGCTGGATGTTGTTTGGTGCACTGTAGTTACCAAGAAAATTCTCAACAACATCATTGATGATTTCCTCTGGCCCCACTACTAGATTTTCAAACTGCTTTTTATTGATGACTAGCAAAATACCCGCGCTTCGCAGCGGCGAAGTATTGCCTTAAAATTTTTATTATGAAGAAAATGAAACCTTTTTAAACTGAGGGAAAATATACCAATAATTATTTGTTAAGGATCTCTTTGTATACCACATTGTGAGTTCGGCCCTCCGGTTGTAATATGACCAAGCTGTGCGCTGAGCTTACTCTTGAGCATGCAACGTACAGCTGGCCATGTGAACAGTAATCTTGCTTCAAATCTCACAGCTTGGATTGCTGCTGTCATAATCGGTTTAAGTTTCATGGTTTGTTTCAATTACGACAGTATTTGTAGGACTTGTGTTGAAGAGACATTCGGCATCTGTCAAGCGTTGTAAGTATACAACCAGTTTCATCGATAACTTCACATCCAGCTTTTGAGAGTTTAAACATTCATAAACATCAAAGTATCCACTACTGAAATTGTCACCTGTTAATCTAAGATGTTTAAGAGGCATTGGCGGTTGTCGAAAGGTGTAAAATATTTGGCCATTTTGGCACACTTGAAAGCGACAACCGAACAATTCACCGGCAGCTAGCAACCCACATGCAAATGCATAGGTGAAGGGCTTAAGCATTTCACTCTTATAGTGCTCCTGTGTAGAATAATTATCTCCTGTACCGTCATCAGTCCACACCTTGAACCTGTCCCAGTCATTCAATACATAAGACACAATGTTCCTCCGGATATCAAGAGTGAGCATGATATGGCCGTGCAATATGTAACAAAGAGAATGGAAAAGGTAGGTGCCATCTCCGGGCATGGAAACCACTCGGTAAGTGACAGTTCTTTAATCGATGGTGATCACCTCGATAGACATGTTAATGGGGGTACGGTTGGAATGATAAAGGAAATAGGTACCTGAACAATGTAAAGTAAGTCTAAAATACCTACACAATAACTATAATCGTAATAAATGATCAATAAAACAGCGTAGAAGCCGTGGAGTAAATAAAAAGGCTGTAGTTATCAGCAGGGAAACGTGAATCCCATGGCGAAGCAAGGAAGGGAATGTAGAGACTGGAGCGACGGACGGCCTTATATAGGCAGGCAGTCAACAACGTGGGAGGCGTTGGGATGGGGGACCCAACGCCGCTTCACATGGTGACCAAGCTGCAGGCTATGGACGTATATATGTACGTAAGTAGGATTCAGTTAGCATTGGGAACCCGCGTACCAAATTTCTTGAAGATGGGCCCATAAGTAACAAAGACCGTTGAAAAGTTCAATATGGTGGCCAACAGTGGCATCATACCACCGAAATAAATACCAAATTTCAGCCTTCTACCTACACGGGAAGTTGGAGAATTAGTGATGTTGGAAAGTTCAATATGGCGGCTGACAGTGGAGTCATACCATTGAAATAAGTATCTACATTGGTTTTGGTTAGCGCAGGGAAGCCGCCTACCAAATTT
The DNA here is from genome assembly GCF_016835505.1 of Polypterus senegalus. Lineage (NCBI taxonomy): Eukaryota > Metazoa > Chordata > Cladistia > Polypteriformes > Polypteridae > Polypterus > Polypterus senegalus. Next base: position 67,162,944 of record NC_053169.1, on the reverse strand, counting down.
CGTGAAGATGGGGCCATGAATAAGAAAGTTCAACATGGCGGACATTGTTGACCGTTATGACTGTTACGCGTAGAATTTCAAAATGAAACCTGCTTAACTTTTGTAAATAAGCAGAAAGGAATGAGCTTGCCAAATTTCAGCCTCCTACCTACACGAGAAGTTGGAGAATTAGTGACATTGGAAACTTCAATATGGCGGCTGACAGTGGCATTATACCACTGAAATAAGTACGTACATCGGTTTTGGTTAGTGCAGGGAAGCCACCTACCAAATTTCGTGAAGATGGGGCCAAATAAATAACCAAGTTCAACATGGCGAACGTTTCAACCATTATGACCGTTACTCATAGAATTTTTAAATGAAACCTGCTTAACTTTTCTAAGTAAGCTGTAAGGAATGAGCCTGTCAAATTTCAGCCTTCTACCTACACAGGAAGTTGGAGAATTAGTGACGTTGGAAACTTCAATATGGCGGCCGACAGTGGCGTCATATCATCGAAATAAGTATGTACATCGGTTCCGTTTAGCACAGGGGAGCCACCTACCAAATTTCGTGAAGATGGGGCCATAAATAAGAAAGTTCAACATGGCGGATGTTGTCAACCGTTTTGACCGTTACATGTAGAATTTCGACATGAAACCTGGAAACTATTGTAAGTAAACTGTAAGGAATAAGCTTGCCAAATTTCAGCCTTCTACCTACACGGGAAGTTGGAGAATTAGTGATGAGTGAGTGAGTGAGTCAGTCAGTCAGTCAGTCAGTCAGTGAGGGCTTTGCCTTTTATTAGTATAGATGTGTCTAATGTGTGGACCAACAAAAATGCCTTCCTTATTCTTGGAACTGGTTATTTGTGGAAATATCTGTCTCAAATATCAAAATCTTCCTTGTTCATCACTTTCACAAAAGTTTTCATCAATGTTTATATAAACATTGTTGACAAGTGGTTTATGTACCACACTTTTCTGCCCTGGACCCAAAAGCTTATGGACAGGCCATTTTTTTTGTGTTTTTTTTTAAGTAATGAGACTCTTTAGCACCGCTGTCCAATTTTCAGATGAAGCAACAGTACTTGATATATTCAAGCTGAATTCCTAAAAGTGGTGCCACTACTTTTAGATTACCACAGATTATCCAGTTGTAGCTGTTGTACTGTTTATGTATACTGTCAAGCATGTGTGTCAGAAGATCTCCTCACGGACTCAATTGAGAAGGAGTGGTGAGTGGTGTTGCTAGCATTCTCTTACTCCTTCTCCCTCTGCAGCACTGAGAAACTGCACAGTTTGGGCACTTAGACCCGCTCCTTCCAGTTCATGTGTTATAAGAATCTCTGCCTACTGGTAGGAGGTGTCATTTCCACTAAGAGCAACCCACCAAACAGAGCTTCAGTGAATGACGCTTATTTCGATGGCCAAGAGCCTGACACTTTGTTATTGTGCCCAAGAGTTTATTTACTTAATTTCCAAGAGGTGTGACTTTTGTTTTGGACTGTTGTTATTAAATAAGACAACCCTGTTGCTGTCCCAACTTTTCCTTTGTGCTGCAACCTGTCATTCCTACACCAATCCGTGACATGAGAGGAAATTACAAAAACAGGCGATTGCAATAAAATGGTATGTAATAGGAAATTTAAAGGTTAGTGATCAGCAGCAAAAAATCCGTAAGATACCCCAAAAGATTTTGCATGTTGTCCCCGTGTCTGCGTGGGTTTCCACCGGGTACTCTGGTTTCCTCCAACAGTCCAAAGACATGCAGATTAGGTTCATTGGCAATTTTAAATTGTCCCTATTGCGGGCGTGTGTGTATATGTGTGTGCACCCTGCGGTGTCCTGGCACCCTGCCTGGGATTTGTTTCCTGCCTTGCGCCCTGGGATTGGCTTCAGCAAGCCCCTTGCGACCCTGTGTTAGGATATAGCGGGTCGGATAATGGGTGATGTTTCTTTTGTTGGTTCAGTTTATTGCTGTGGGCAGAATTTATGACAGTTTCCTCTCTCTCCAAGTGTGAAAAATCTCCACAATGTTTGTATGTTTTTGGCAGCTATCTTAATTAAGGCAGAGCCGTGAACTGTGCTCTTGCTTGATTTATGTTTTTGATAAAGGAAACACCTTTCTGTGATAAGTGGTCCATGGTGTAGGGTGGATTATAAAGAAAAAATCACGTCCTGGGAAGATTGGACTCTAGTTTGATGTGGGTATGCGTGAGTGCGCTTTGCTCTGGGGTTGATGGAGATGCTTGGCAGATCACATGTGAAAAGGCAGGCGGATCAGTCAGGTGCCTCATTTGCTCCTCAGAGGTAACGGTGTATTACAACTGCAACCAATCAAGACAACATAAGAGGAGTCCACATGAAATAGACAGGGTCAGAATTTTTTTTTTTTTTTACCGTGTCCTGTTCGGCTGTGAAGCAATCAGAATTGATGTCTGAATGCTGGCGGCTAGCCTTACAGTTTTTCTCTCAGGTGGAGCGTTACAGCTTCTGCTGACGTCACGCCTGATACCAAAACTTTATTAAAAATATTTTCAGATGTTTTAAGATTCGAACCGGACACGGAGACAAAAGTAAAAGAAAAAGAAGAGAGAAAAGGAAGAGATGGAGGTAAAGGGGGAAGGGGGTTTTTCGTATAGAATAAACAATAAACAAGACAAAAACATTGCTGCATCAGCTACATGAAGATATATAAAAGTAAAAATGTCTGCTGACAATCATACAGTAATTATTACTAAGGCATTTAGGGCCAACCACAACCTTAGGTCATGTGCTGAAGATGTCCAAGTCATACTTATGAAATCACCATGTGAGCACCTGTGTGCGTACGCACGCTTGTATGTGTAAGGTTTCTCTATAGGAGCATCCAATAGTGACTGTGAAGGGCCACAGACCTGCCCCCAAAAACGTGCGGAAGATGGAGGGAGTTCCAAGCCCAGAGATCCAGAGGTCACCCCAGAGCGTGTAGACCCCAGGGAGGCCGTCACCAGAGAAGCCCCAACCCCACCTTGAGAGGCGCAGAGGATCACCCCCCCGGGGAGCCACAACCAGCAGCCGGCAGAGTCCCGGGAGATATCAACGGCAAGCCCTCACGGATGCCGTTGAGTGTGCCCACTCCCAAGGCCCTAAGTGTGCATTTGTGTGGAATGTTGTTTGTGGAAGTGTTTAATGTGCAAATAAAATTGGGGTGTAGGCTGCCACAGGACTGCGGAAATGGGATCCATACCCGCACCCCCTGACTTACCCACACCCCAAGGCCCTATGTGCATGTTTGTGTGATGATGTGAAGGAGCAGGAGGAGGGAAATGTCTGAGGATGGGGAGGAACGGCTGAGGGGCCTGAGCCCTCCAGGGAGCCAGCTCCCCTACTGGCCCCAATAGGCACCTCCGTTCCCAAAATCCACCCGGGCACGGAGGCCCCAGCCTATCTAGCCATGGCCCGAAGCAGCAGCATCACAGAGCCCCACGGAGTCTGAGGCCACCAACCCACACCACCCCAGCAGAATATTTACTCCCATCCCCACATTTACTCAACATTCAGATTAAGTAAGACATAAGACACCCAGGTAAAGCTGGATCCTCCCTCCCGGACATCTCCATCCCCATGGTGGAACTGCCGCATGTTCCGGCCCTCTTCCCGGCAGCGTACATGCCAGGACCCAATCCCCAAGGCCCCACCCATATCCCCATCCGGGACGGCCGCCCCAACCCTAAGCCACCAGGCCCACACCCAGACCAACCCAGGGGCATTGCAGCCACCAGGCAGCGACCCGCAGCCACCGTCAAGACCCCCTAAGGCCCACACACAACCACCAGAAGCCCACCCCGAGGTAACCCAAGCACCACCAGAGTCGGGCAGCAGCCCCCAGCCCAAGACCCCCTAGTGAATCCACCCCAGGGATCCTCCAGATACTCCAAGCTCAGACTCTCCACCACATCAACCACAGCATCCCGCAGGACCATATCAATGACCCTCCATCATCGCTATGTGATGGAACCGATCAAAGGAGCCCAGAGATTGATTTGAAGTGGAGGCAGAGGCTGTCTCAAGTGTAATATGATCCAATAAAAGATTTCTATACTGGTTAATGCAAAGATTATCTTTGTTTTTCCAGTTTATGAGGATAGTTTTCTTAGCGATGCATATGGCAGTGAGAACCACGTGAACCAAATTTGTTTCAATCGGGACATCCTCTAGGTTCCCCAGCAAGCAAAATGAGGGGGAAGTTGGGATATCACATTTCAGACACTTTGACAGGTCTTCACATACTCTATACCAGAATCCTGAACAGGTGGACATGACCACAGTGCGTGGATATAACTGTCAGGAATGTTGTCTGTGCAGTGTGTGCAGGTGTCAGATGGCACAAATCCCATCCTGAACATCCGATGACCTGTATAGTGTACTCTGTGTAGAATTTTGTATTGAATTAGTTGTAAATTGGGGTTTCTGATCGTTTTAAAAGTTTTTAAACAGGTTTGGGACCAGAAAGTCTGATCAAAGCTAACTAATAGATCCTCCTCCCATTTGCCTATAGGAATTGCTATTGTATCATCTATTTTGGTCAATGTTTTATATACTTTAGACAGTAATTTGGGGTGTTTGAGATTACAGAAGTCTAATACCCTTGATGGTGTTTGTAATTCTACTTTAAGCTTAAATTTTTCTTTAACTACTGATTTAATTTGGAGATATTCTAAAATCTATTCTTGTCTATCCCAAATTGGGAGACTATTCTGTTAAATGGAATGAAATCCAATCCTTCAACTATGTGTTCCATGTATAGAATTCCTTTACTTTTCCAGTATGGGAGGTTCATCATTTTATTGTTTTGCAATATGTCAGGATTATTCCAGATGGGTGTGTCTGCATGGAATTAGTGAAGACTCGTCATTTTTAGATATTCCCACCATGCTGTCAGTGAGGTACTGATATTAATACTTTTAAAGCTTTCATGCTTTCTTATTTTTGAGCTAATAAACGGTAGGTCCGAAAGCTCTATAGTATTGCAAAGTGTCTGTTCTACATCTAACCAGGACTCATCCAGCGGGTTATGTTGCAACCATCTTGGTATATATTGGAGCCTGTTGGTTAAGAAATAATGATAGAAGTTGGGTAGATCCAACCCTCCTCTATCTTTGGTCTTCTGTAGTGTTTTTAAGCTAATTCGTGGAGGTTTATCCTTCCAAAGGAATTTAGTGATGGAGGAGTCCAGGGATCTAAACCAATCAGATGATGGCTTGTTTGGGATCATAGAAAATAAGTAATTGATTCTTGGTAAAACCATCATTTTAATTGTGGCAACCCTCCCCATAAGTGATATCGGTAAGGATTTCCATCTAGCAAGATCATCTTCCACTTTCTTTAATAGTGGGATGTAGTTTAGTTTAGTTAGATCTGCCAGCCTGGGAGAGACATGAATGCCCAGGTATGTAATATTCCCTGATTCCAATTGTGTATTAAGGGAATTGACAAAAGAGAAATTAATTGGAAGAACTGTGGATTTTAACCAGTTTATTGAATAATCTGAAACTCTTGAAAAGGAGTTTATTAGTTCAATTGCCTGGGAGAGAGAGGATTGAGAATTCTGAAGATAAAGTAACACGTCATCTGCATAAAGACTGATTTTATGTTCTATGTTCTTACACTTTATGCCTTTAATAACTGTAGTTTGCCTGATTGCTGCTGCTAGTGGTTCAATAAAGATAGCAAATAGCGAGCAGGAGAGTGGGCATCCTGCCTGGTCCCCTCTGAAGACAGAAGCTATCTGATGTTTGGTCATTTGTCCTGACGCATGCTGTTGGTGAACTGTATAAATTTTTAACCAGTTTATGAAGAAGTTTCCAAAACCAAATTTATGTAAAGTTGCAAATAAGAACTTCCAGTTAACTCTATCAAAAGCCTTTTCTGCATCGAGAGATAATATACTGGTTTCCATGTTTCTGCTATAAGAAAAGTCTATTAAGTTGAGTAATCTACGTGAATTTGTGGATGAATGTCTCCCCTTAATGAAACCAGTTTGGTCTGGATGTATTATGAAAGGGGTTACCTTCTCTAATCTTTTTGCAAGGGCTTTACAAATTATTTTCAGGTCAACATTAATAAGAGAAATTGGGCGATAGCTGGTAGGAAATATAGGATCTTTGCCTGGTTTTAACAGGAGACTAATGTTGGCTGAATTCATGTTTGGCTGTAGTCTACCATTTTCTTCTATTTCACATCATTCTGAAGAATGTTGGGCCAGAATGATCCAGAATTCTTTGTAGAACTCTGCTGGAAACCCATCTGGACCTGGAGCCTTCCTATTAGGCATGGAGTTAAGAGCTTCCTGAAGCTCATCTGATGTTAATGGCGAGTCCAGGACTGTAGCTTGGCTATCTGATAATTTAGGAAGTATTATCCTGTCTAGAAACTCATTGATCTCATTATCTGATGGGTTAATCTGTGGTGAGTACAAGGTTTTGTAAAAATCTCTGAAAGTGTTGTTTATTCTTTCAGGGTCATATACTATATTCCCAGTTGAGTCTTTAACAGCAGATATGGCAGTTTTCTCTTTGTTTATTTTTAACTGGTTGGCTAAAACTTGCCTGATTTATTACCGTGTTCAAAGTTTTCTATTCGTAGTCTTTGTGCTAAAATTGTGTTTTTGTCAATAATTCCTTTAAGTTCTAGTTTACTTTTACGCAATTTGTTTTGTAATTCTTCTTCTGGGGATGCCTCTAGAGACTTAATGATTTCTTCTAATTCCTGAATACGTTTGTTTTCTATTTTTTTCTTATGTGATGAGAAGGAAATTATTTTACCTCTCATCACTGCTTTCCCTGCCTCCCAGAGAACAGATGCTGATGTTCCAGGAATGTCATTGTGTTCTAAATATAAAGCCCACTCTTTTTTATAATATTCCACAAAACCTTCATCTTTAAGCAGTGACGTATTAAACCTCCAGTTTTACCTGATGGGATTGTTTTCTTATTTAACAGAGTTAAAGAAACTGGAGCATGATCGCTGACAACTATAGGGTGTATCTCAGTGTCTGAAATGTCAGCCAATAATGAGCTGCTGACTAGAAAATAGTCCAAACGTGAGTGAGAGTGATGAACATGTGGGAAAAAGTATACTCTCTACGGCTGGGATAAAAAGATCGCCATGCATCACAAAGCCCATAATCACTCATATACTGTTTGACTATATTAGTGGAATGCCAATGCGCTGAGTCCCAGCTGTACTGAGCCTGTCTGAAGAATGATCCATCCAAAAATTAAAATCTCCCGAAGTATAAGTGGACAGTCCAAGTGTTCGGAGAGTACAGAGAAAAATTATGAAAGAATGCGGGGTCATCTATGTTTGGACAGTATATGCTAACAATACATAAGCTTTGATTTTGTATAGATAGTTTTAGTATTATAAATCTACCATCTGGATCTGAGACTATGTCCAATACTGTGAAATTTGTATTTTTGTGTATTAAAATAGCTACACCTCTTTGTCTAGAGTTATAGGCGGCAGAGAACAGTCTGGGAAACTCAGATGTTTTAAGTTCATCTGCAACTGTGGCAGACCTATGAGTCTCTTGTAATAAGACAACATCTGCCTGCAGTCTTTTAAGCTGATCAAAAATCTTTAATCTCTTCTCTCTAGAGCCAGTTCCATGAACATTCCAACTGACAAACCTTAGTGTACCCATAGTTGTGTGTGTGATTAGCTAATGTATGGTGCCTTCATGTGAGTAAGTTAAGTAAATAAATGTATAATTTAATCTGAAAAAAAAAAAATAAAGCAATAAATAAGTAAATAAAAAATATATGTATAATAATGCTAATAACAATAATAATATTATTAATGCTGATGATAATAATAATATTAATGCTGAAAATAATAATATTAATGCTGAAAATCCATCCATCCATCCATTTTCTAACCCGCTGAATCCGTATAGGGTCACGGGGGTCTGCCAGAGCCAATCCCAGCCAACACAGGGCACAAGGCAGGAACCAATCCTGGGCAGGGTGCCAACCTACCGCAGGACACACACAAACACACCCACACACCAATCACACACTAGGGCCAATTCAGAAACGCCAATCCACCTAACCTGCATGTCTTTGGAGGAAACCGGAGTGTCCGGAGGAAACCCACGCAGACACAGGGAGAACATGCAAACTCCACGCAGGGAGGACCCGGGAAGCGAACCCAGGTCCCCTAACTGCGAGGCAGCAGCCACCGTGCACCACCGCGCCAATGATAATAATAATAAAAAAAAAATACTAATAATAATAATAGTGCTGATAATGATAATAATAATAATAATACTAATTCTGATAATAATACTAATGCTGATAATAATCAGACAATAATAATAATAATCAGACAGAACAAAGAGTGTTTGTGGTTGTATGATAAAATGTAATCATTATAATCTAGTGTTTGTATGCGTGCATTGTGTGTGTGCTGACGCAGTGTAGGAAAGTTGTGTGATTGTGTCATGCGGATGTAAAGTTCCAGAAGCAGGTAAAAGAAGGAAAGGAAAGAGTGATAAAGGTTAAGAAAAGAAAAAAAAAAGTAAAAAGAAAAGGTGTTAGAGGTGTGGGGTGGTGAGAGAACAGGTGATCCCATCATCTAAACACGGATATAGCAGCTTTTTTATATCCTGACATGCTCATACCCAGTGAATCCCGATAAGAATAATAAACTTGTGACCTGATGTTGGGCTAATAAAGCCAGTCTGTCACTCCTCGCTCCTTGTACAGCCTGTTGTTGACGTAGAGCTTGTCCACAGAAATGACAGCGCGGCTCCCTTCTTGGATGATTTTTTTACGCATTGGGAACAGAACTCTGTGGCGATCCAAAATTTCTTTAGGAAATTGATCGTTCACGCTGAAATTTTTCCCTTTGAGCTCTTTCCCGTGGCTCTTAACAAATCCTTTTATTTAAAATGCTCAAATTTGGCCACGATGGGACGAGATCTTCTGCTGTCTGCTCTCTTGGCTCCAAGGCGATGTACCCGGTGAAAGGTGATGTTTTTACCGTTTCTTCGGGTATCTTCATGTGGGTCTGGAGAAAATACTTGATTGTTTGTTCGCAATCCTCCGGTTGTCCTCCCGTCTGCTCCGGCAGGCCTGCGAACACCAGATTGTCTCTCATGCTGCGGGCCTGAAGATCCAAAACTGTCTCCTTCAGGGTCTTGTTGTCCTGGGAGATCCGTGTCAATCCTTCTGTCAGGGAAGACACAGTCTCTCGCAGAGACGCGTTTTCAGCAGCAAGCCGCTCCACCTGATCCTGGCTGAATTCCAGAGATTGTCGGAGGTTCTGGAACTCCTGGTGTAGAACCTCGAGCAGGTGGAGTCGTCCCTCAAATCCCAAAAGCCTTTTATCTATAGAATCTAATAATTCTAATATATCCTTGCGGGGAGATGAGGTCGCCTCGGGGGAATCCTGAGGACGGCTTCTCTTGGTAGCAGGTGTTTCCGTGTTAGCTGCTGCTTTCTTAGGCCCCATGACAACAGACTCAAAAACTTGATCAATATAATTTTGTAAACTTTCCAAATTTTCTTCACTTACCTCCAGGTTGAGTGAGTTATACTTACCGTATTAATTGCGTTGTCAGTAAATAAATTTGGCGTAAATGTGTCTTAATTGTTTAGAATGTTTGCTAACGAGCTGCCATCTGCGTCAAACCCTGCCGAGAATCCGTGATCTTCCTAGCCAGCACTTCTCTCTCCCAGCATGCTCCTCCTCGTTTGGACCTTCACCTTCCTCTGACAGGGTCAGAATTCGAAGAACAGAAAAGAAAGGAAAAGAGAGAAGAGAACAGAAAAATTGTAAAGAAAGATAGGAATGGAGGTTAAAGAAAAGCAGAATGGAAAAAGAAAGAGCTTGAGTCAGGATTGAAAGACAGCCCGTGTTAAAGTTGGATTGAGGCAGGCGGTCGCGGACAAGCCTCAGGGTGAGAGGCCTGGGGCTGAAGAAAGGCGTCCCTATTGAGCACAGCTTGGGAATAGGATCGGCCCATTATACAGTGTCTCCCGAGGATGCTGAGGGACTGGCGGTGGGTGACGGTTGATCCCAGCTCTCCGCGGATGTGGCAGGCCTGGCAATGGGGACCTAAGCTAGGATTTGATGGTTCACTGCACCTGTCAGCTGGGCATCTCCTCTGTTGTAAGAACTTGTGTGGGGTAAGGAAAGGAGATTTTGGTTCTAGTAGGAAGTGCAGGCTCATATTATTAGTAAGGAAGAACTATCTCTGATTTTTAACTTTGATTTATTGGATCTATTTATTTACTTGGATTTTTTAACCTCCAGATTTTCACTGTTTTATGGATTATTTATTTATTGAAGAACATTTGAATCACTGCACTATTTTAACACTGTTTATTTTTTTATTGATTTTAATAAAAGTACTTCTCACTTTTTTGCACCTAACCCTTGTTATAAGTGTGTGTCCTCATTTGTCTGGCTCATCTCAATCTATGACTATCGACAGTTTCAGGTCGAAGAGGCTCCTGTACGTAACAGGGAGCATAGAACTGATCAGGACTGTCACACTTTTTTCTAGTAAGAGAAAGTTCCCCTTAAAATTTCTTAAAATGTAATTTTGAGACTTTCAGCCTTTTGTATATTGAGCAGCATTTGTTCTTACATATGCGTGACTATATTGTTTCCTTTTTTTTTTTTCTTGATCGTTGTGCCCTTCAGATCTGTTTGTCATCCTCTATGTTTGGACTGCTCCTCCTAATTTTGTCTTACTCTAATTCTTGTAGCCTTTTTGAACCAAACTTTATGGAAATAAGTGGGGTTTTTAGGCATGAAAATTCTGGTAGGGTTACCTTGGAGATAGAAGCTGTTAGATGGAGTTGAGTCATCCTGAGAAGCACTTAAAAAGCAAAGCTTGGTCCTTTGCTTAAATCTATTGGCCTGTGTAAGTGGCTACCAGCAATCCCAAGAAGGATCCTGGCTTGGATCAGCTCACAGAGTTGGCTAAAGTTAATGTGGATGGTGTTGCCTTTGATTCCAAGAGAGCAGTGAGAGGCAGAGATGGCAGATAGGGGCTGTGGCAAAGAAAAGATCATTGGAGCCACATGGAAGAAGCAGTGGAAGACTGGAGTCCAACTGAATACGCATTAACTTACAATTTTTGTTTAATGAATAAAATTCTAAAGCATATGACAGTTAAGCTGTGGTGGGTTGGCACCCTGCCCGGGATTGGTTCCTGCCTTGTGCCCTGTGTTGGCTGGGATTGGCTCCAGCATACCCCGTGACCCTGGGTTCAGATTCAGCGGGCCGGGAAATGGATGGATGGATGGATGGATTACAGTTAAGTAATCAATGAGATTCATGATAGTGATGGTGACTACTCCAGAATAGCAAGTTTATGCTCCTTCTTTCAATTGTGTCACAAGAATTCACCAATGAGTTGTTTAAAAAAGATACAGCCTGCAACACAGGACAGAGGTGAAAAATTCAGGCTCACATGTACATACATGAGCAAAGCCATTCCTAAAACATTACTGGGTTGGAGGGCCTGCCCTGGCAAACCAGAAACTGGCTAGTGCCACAAGGCACAATGCAAATTTAAAAAATTCCACATACCATAAAAAGATACATTTTTCTAGTTATGAAAATTATGTAAAATTGAAAACATTGATTGTGATGACCAAGTTGATTTTGCCTACATTAAATTATTGAGGCAGGTTTATTGTTTAATTACTTTTTGCACAATAGCACCATCTGTTGGGAACACCAGTGCTTCATTTACCCTGAATGCAAAAAAGGAAACTGTTAATAATAACTATGAAAAGGTATCTTGAAGATGTGAAATTCAGCACAGAGTTGAGTATTTTTAATAGAAAACTACTGAGATGGATTGGTGTCCCTTCCAGGGTGGGTTCCTGGGGAAAGATTTCCAGCTTCCCACAACCCTACAGGTATATTTGGTTAAAGTTTAGAAAACAGAAAGTTCATTTTTAATAGTGTGCGAGTTAAATAGAGGTGAATTATAACACAAAATCGTATAAATCATAGACAATCTTGGCAGATGGCAAGTTCAGCTCATATTAGAACAAAAGTATTTTTTGTGTAAATAATTTTGATTGCACAATCTGCTTTTTAAAATTTTTCTGGAAGCATAAAAGATTTAAATAGAGACTCCTTATAGGCAGAGCCTGGGCCACGATTTGAACTCAGTCTTCCTGGAGGTAACAATGCTGACCAGCATCTACTTAAAACATGTAGAAAAAGGACATTTTAAAATGCAGTTACACTGTAACTGATGAATGGCTATCAATAGTATCAGTTAACTTAAATTAATTCAGTTAATTATACTTAGCAAATAATAAATCATATATCCTCTGCTAGACGCCGTTTTAATTATTTAACTAACCAGAACAGGTTTGTCCTGTAAAATATTACAAATACGGTTTGAGTACAACAGATGTAATATTTTTCTTTTTGACATAAATTTATTATTAATATACCATCAATTTAAAACAATGTGCTAATGTGTTAATCTTAAATATGTCAATATGCCATGTTTGAGGTAAACAAATTATTTCAGTTGTACAACTGCTGTTGTGTGCCGTTAATAGAAGTTATGCAAAATAGAGGGGAATGCTAATGATTGTTATGATCGGGAATCTTAAAAAATGTAAATTCCAAAAACCCATTCCAAAATGGCCACTAGAGAAGGAAAATCCCATTAAAAATCCTGACTAGATACAAAAAAGGGTCACAAAGGATCATTAAAAAATTAAACATTTACTTTCAAAGCTCTGCAGAGCTCAAAAATACAAAAAAGAGTTCCCAAGGCGATGTAAAGTGAACAAAACTCCCAATACGAAATCCAAAAAAAAGTTGACATATGGAGCAAAACGTCAAAATTTCAGTAAATCAACTAAGCGCTCAAAATTCACAAAAAGCACAAAAACACATCAAGCCTAAGCACTTTTGAAACGAACCACCAGGAACTGTGGAAGACCCTCCAGATTTATAGGTTGTGGGGAGCAGCTCCTGGCAGTGATTGGCTGGTAGCCAGTCTTTGGGGGACCCCACCCACAAAACACATGGAACATAGCACAGGCAGAGAAAGCAAATAAGACAACAAATAAAAGCAACATTAACAGACCTCAGTTACGAGAAATTGAACAAAAAAGACATAAAACAAGACCTTAAACCCCAGTCAGGAGAAACCCCTGCTGAGATATAACATTGTTACTGCACAGTGTTTTTATTGAGGAAAATTAGAATTCTGTTACAACTAATGTGGCTTTATTTTTCACTCAGAAGATTTCAGGCTTTGAAAAAAAATATCAATATTCAAGGAACTGATGATGTTGCTATAGGACTCTTGGTGAAAGCAAACAGAAGGGCTCAGTCTGCAGAATGCTGGGCCCAGTGTACAAGCGTGAAGATATCCCTCCAGGTAAAATGGCATTGGCTCCGGTGACAGTCTGGCAATTTATGATTTTTTACTGTCTCAGTGATCAAGGTACCTCCAACAGGTTTTTCACCCTCTTTCTGTGATGTGCCGGGTATTTGCATTGTTTCATTTTTTCAGACTAAAAGGTGTGTGGCACTGACAAGAGTCCCAGGATCAAAGATTAATACTCTGATGTAAGATGCTTCCCTTGTTATTCTCTTTTCCTTAAAAACTGGATTTGGATTGTGGACTGGAGTGTTGGCACTGCCATGTGACTGACAGACACTTACAGATGGTGCTGCAGCTTGCTGCCTTGTTCGAGCACATGGTTCTGAATCTTTGTGCAAGATGACTTTGGATGTAGAGATCATTCTCACTACATACTGTACATTTGTACTGTGGCCTGATTATACAGAATGTAATCAGAACCCAAAGGTGTTGGCTGATTTCCTTACACTCAAGTCTCTTTCAAGAGAGCCATTAAATGGTGACACATTGACAACTTGCTGTTGCTCTGTGTTGTCACCTCTGCCTCGGTGCAGGGACCACTGACAGCCACCTTTTAGTGCATGCACTGGATAAAAAAAAAACACACACACACGCACAATTCATTAAGATCAAGGTTCAAATGCCCTGTAGGGTGGGGGTCTCCTTGAGAGTCATTGTCACAGTAATCAAAAATGTGGCTAAACATGACACATTTGATATACAATACAATTTATTTTTTATAGCCCTGCCTCTTGACAGCCCCCAGCCTTGACTCTCTAAGCAGATAAGGAAAAACTCCCAAAAACCCTTATAGGGAAGAAAATGGAAGAAACATAGGGAAAGGCAGTTCAAAAAGAGACCCCAAAAATAGATGGAATGATGGATGGATGATTTGGATTTGTTTAGAGTCCTGGAGACCTCAGCCATCAAGCTGCCTCACCCATTTGGCCATTCCACAGCTAAATGAGTGCTGGGCCAGCCAATTCGATAAAAGGACCACTCTACCCCACGATTCCTGAGATCCTCCATCAGATATCTGAAGCAGTGTCCTGTTTGAACCACTGTCAAGAATGTAGCATGTCACAGAAGCTTTAAAGGAATACTCCACCCAAAAATAATATATTTTTTAATATGTTACTTACCTCAGGTAGTTTGTAGTGATGGCCCCAGAAATATTTTTGATCATGTTTTCATACAGAATGGAGAAAAAAAGGTTATGACCAGATAGAAGAAAATAATGACCAATGCTGTACAATGGCAAACAATGCGAAAAATATTCACAAAAAAAAAGTTACGTTACTTGTGTTACATAATCCTTAAGTCCATTTCTAGTCATACGCTCAAAACAAAAGCAGGACTCCTGGCCAACGAGTGATTGAGTGGGAGAGACACGTCTAAAATTCCAAAAGTCAATCCCACAAGCTTCACTGCTACAGCTTCCACTATCTTCCCCAGTTGTTCTTTAAAAGTTTAGTAAGCGTCCTGTTCTCTGTCAAGAGTAAGGGGATGCCCTGTATAATGTTATGAGGTTCTCTGTTGTCTTATACTATACTGGAGGACTCTTGGATACCCACTGTTGGTCACTTACTGTTCACCTATAATAATAATAATATCATTCACAAATGGTTGGGTTTCACCTGTCTCCCATTGTGAACCACACCTGTGCTCCTGACCCTGATGATGCATCCTGTCAGCCCACCAGAGAGAACAACTCAGCTGAAACGATACAGGCCAATTCAGTGTACTTGTTCTGTGACACATCTGTGACATTGGGTGCCTTCCTTTTAGGAATAGGCCATTGAAAATTCAAAAGAGGGTTTAAGATTTTGCACAGTTCCTCTGATTCACACACCAAATATGCAAAGGAGGTTAAAGGAATACTCTACTCAAAAGTTATATACATATTTATATGTTACTTACCCCATGTGGTTTGTAGTGATGGCTGAGAAAAAATGTAATCTTATGCTTTCATGGAGAATTGAGAGACAAAACGTTTATAATATAATAGGAGCCAACAGTGAGCAGGGTTTTACAAACAATGTGAAAAATGTACATGGGGAAAAAAAATGTTGCATTACTTGTGTCACATAATGCATATGTCAATTAGTCAGTCATATACTCAAAATTTGTAAAACACATGATTTTTAGCGAAAATATTATTAATAATTACTTCCGGCATACTGGGCATAAGCAGACAACTAAAGCCTTTAGGAATTCACTATGCCATTTCTGACCCAGGAAGAGATCTCTGTGGTTTCACTTGAAGAAAGTTCCCGACTAGAGCTTAAAGGCCCAGTCTCACTTTTTTTCCATTGAATATGAAGCTGGGTGGAAAAGCCTGATAGATTCTCAGCGGGCAGGTAGAAGTGATGCCAGATTGGTGAGGTGAGGTAGGTGAAACAGAGGTGCAATGGTGGGTAAGTGCAACAGGCACAATGCCAGGTTGACACGGGAGCCTTTTACTGTTTAACCAGTGAAACATGCAGACCTGTGGTACTAAAATAAAATACAAACCATGTCAAAAATAAGGAGCTTTTGACACTTCTTATGTTTTGTAAATAGTCGCTTCTTTTAGTTCTTGCTTGTCAATGAGTCTCACTCTGTTGTCTCCTTATGGGTGGACATTGAGTGACCCAAAAAGGTGTGACTGTCAGCAGGCATTTTCCCATCTTTGTTGTTCTTGCATTCTGTATCTCACACTTGACACTCTGCAGATGGCACTGCTTCTTCTTCATCTGCTACGGTGTTCTTTATTATGTATTGGCATCAGCAATTTACTTGACACTCGTCAAATTCTGTTGCTCTTCTTTTTCTTTCCACCATATCACTTGGTTTCACGACCAGATTTTTTGAACCTAGAACCACAAAAATTCATTAAAATAATTTTTTGTTACCCTCCCAAAGATTATAGAGCAAATAAAACCTGACATTATCTACTCAAATTACATGATTTTGAGACAAGACTTTACAATTTTGAAAATCCTCTTTCTACAGATTTCATGTTGGTGGGCAGATGTTTAAAAAGATTTTCTAATGGAGAAATATCATTATTTGTACGAAACAAAATACATTTTATTCCATTGCTTTCTCACCTTCAGGTTATATAGCATTTTGACATTTATGGATTCAAAGATGCAAAAAAAATGCTTCCTAGAGAAATATGTGAACCTAAAATAAACTGCAAATAAAACCAAGTTAAAGATAAGTAGCAGTTAATACTTGTATGTCTTTGAAATGTTTTACCTTTTCCTGTTCTTCTAAAAGTTATAATGTATGTTATTATTTGTAGTGGCTCATCACATTGATGATCTAACTTTCCTAAGTCGTGCTTTTCAAACAAATGTTGACTTAAGGATGTAAAAGCAATGCTTGCATATGGTTGGACATTTCGAATATTTGACGATGTTCTCATTTTTGCATTCTGTATCTTTGACTTTGTCTTGCATACATATGAGACACTGTGTTTGCCTGTTGGTGAACTGCTCTATATTCTGGGTTACATTTTGTTGCCTATTGCATCTTTTCTTCTTATTCTTGCTTGTTCTACTGTACATCACTTAAGCACTTTTTGTGATTTGCTTGATACTCAGAAGATGTCACGGCTCTTCTTCTTCCTTCCATGTTGGTTAGCACTTTTTCCAATCAGTTTGCTGTAAACATATGACCACAAGTCACTTTTAAGTCCTTTATGTACATTTAATAAAGTTCAAAGTTTGATGATCAATCAATACAATAAATTTAAAAATATATATAGGTTGCTGTTCTTTCTAAGCACATTGTTCATAGAAGGTAAAGTAAGCAGTACTGTATTTCCAATTAGGGAGGGAGGGTTGGTGACACAAAAAAAGACTACATATAAGCCACAGTAAACCCTGTGCCAATTGTTTACACATGTAAGAACGTACACTTGATTATGAATTCTGAAAGTCAATCAGACGACTGTCTAGATTGTCTGCGTGCACTTCTGTGTCTTTGTTGTTGTCGTATTCTGTATCCTGCACTTGGCACTCGGCAGATGTCACTGTTCTTTTTCTTCTTCTTCTTCATATAATAAGTGTTCTTTATCACATAAATTGTATAAGGCAAAATAAAGAACAAATAAATAAATAAAAAAAATAATCGGTTTCTGCAAAGACATCATGGCTCTTCTTGTTCCTTCTGCCATATCATTTGCTTTTGCGATCATTCTGCTATAATAAACACACAACCACAGTTCACTTTGCCGAGTTTGCCACTACCTAATTTTTTTTTTAATTTCCAAAATATATCAGGTCATAACCAAAAGATCAAAATTCTAAGCCCATTAAGAGAGTAATCACATGACAGACGGACAGACCTTAGCATTTCAGATATACAGATTGCTAATTACTTATAGCTCTATTTACTCTTTAAAAAGCCGCAACATTTTTAACAATGCAGAACATGGCAGGTTAGGACTGTTACAAAAAATTAGACTAACGTTGAATAAAGGCATGATAGCCAGCTAAAAGCACTCTGTGGTGCCCCCCTTCCCTTGGTGTCCTAAGCACATGCTTATTTGGTTTAATGGTTAGAACAGGTCTGGCCTGCTGCCTCATGGATCCTAGATTTGAGGGTCAAACCCCGTGTCCTGTCTTTGTCCATGTGGAGTTTGCATCTTCTTTCCCTGTTTGAAATTGGATTTCTTTTCTCTTCACCCAACCCCAAAGATGTGCATGTCAGGTGAGATGACAAATTTAAATTGGCCCTGTGTTTACTTGAGAGGGTCCTGAGATACACTGGTGCCCAATCCACGTTTGGTTCCTAACTTGCATGCAGTGTTGCTGAGATAGGCTCTGGGTCTTGTGAATTGGATTGAAGTTGGCTTAACAATGTCTGGATGGATGGATGGATAGATAGATAGGATATTTTATTAATCCCAAGGGGAAATTCACATAATCCAGCAGCAGTATACTGATACAAAAAAAAAGAAATTAAAGAGTAATAAAATGCATTTAAAACAGACAATAACTTTGAATAATGTTAGCATTTACTCCCCCGGGTGGAACTGAAGAGTCACAATAGTGTGGGGGAGAAACAATCTCCTCAGTCTGTCAGTGGAGCAAGACAGTGACAAAAGTCTGTCACTGAAGCTACTGTATTGGCAGTACAGTCCAATTTGTCATCCAGCTGCACTCCCAGGTATTTATAGGTCTGTATCCTCTGCACACAGTCACCTCTGATGATCACGAGGTCCATGAGGGGCTTGGGCCTTCTAAAATCCACCACCAGTTCCTTGGTCTTGCTGGTGTTCAGGTGTAAGTGGTTTAAGTCACACCATTTAACAAAGTCTTTGATTAGCTTCCTGTAGTCCTCCTCCTGCCAACTCCTGATGCAGCCCACGATAGCAGTGTCATCAGCAAACTTTTGTATGTGGCAGGACTCCGAGTTGTATTGGAAGTCTGATGTATATAGGCTGAACAGGACCGGAGAAAGGACAGTCCCCTGCGGCGCCCTGTGTTGCTGACCACAATGTCAGACCTGCAGTTCCCAAGACGTACATACTGTACGATAGATAGATCTATCTGTAAGATAGTCCACGATCCACGCCACCAGGTGTGACACTATCCCATCTCAGTCAGCTTGTCCCTAAGAAGCAGAGGTTGGATGGTGCTGAAGGCACTAGAGAAGTCCAAAACCATAATTCTTACAGCACCACTGCCTCCTTCCAGGTGGGAGAGGGATCGTGTTGCATATAGATGATGGCATCCTCCGCTCCCACCTTCACCTGGTATGCGAATTGCACAGGGTTGAGGGAATGGCAGACCTGTGGCCTAAGGTGGTGAAGCAGCAGCCGCTCCATGGTCTTCATCACATGTGACGTCAGAGCAACAGTTCGGAAGTCATTCATCTCACTAGGACGTGATACCTTTTGACTGGGGTGATACAAGATGTTTTCCAAAGCCTCGGGAATCTCCCCTGTTCCAGGCTCAGGTTGAAGATGCGCTGTAGAGGACTCCCCAGTTCCAACGCACAGGCCTTCAGCAGTCGTGGCGATACTCCATCTGGACCTGCTGCTTTGCTGGCATGAAGTCTCCTCAGCTCTCTGCTCACCTGTGCTACTGTAATTGTGGGTGGGGATGTCTCACCTATGCTGGTATCAGCAGAAGGATGGTTGGAGGATGCAGTACTCCAAGGTGAGAGTGAGTTAGGGTGGTCAAACCTGTTAAAGAAGTTGTTCATTTGGTTTGCTCTCTCCACGTCTCTCTCGATGGTGGCACCCCGCTTCGAGCTGCAGCCAGGGATGATCTTCATCCCATCCCACACTTCCTTCATGCTGTTATTCTGCAACTTCTGCTCCAGCTCTCTCATGTACTGCTCCTTCGCCGCCCTGAGCTGGACTCAGAGTTCCTTCTGCACGCGCTTGAGCTCATGCTGATCACCGCCTTTAAAAGCCCCTTTCTTCTGGTTCAAAAGGCCCTTAATTTTAGTTGTAATCCATAGCTTGTTGTTAGCATAGCAGCGTACTGTTCTTACTTGATTACTTTACTGATTAAAATTAATACCATTTATTTGCAACGTTTATTGTAATGTTATATATACTATTTGACCTTTTAAAATATCTCTATTACGTAGCTGCACAGGTAGTTGGAATACCTGCTGCCTTTGGCGGTACCATTCAACCAGCTACAATTTATTCAGTTAGTAGGCAAACCTCATAGATGTTTTGCCCCGTTACCCCTAGACCTTCTCCAGGTGGGGGGGTGGTGGGGCAGTAACAGGAATGCCTCGCAAGTCCCTACTTGGTTCTTAGTAACCATCCCTAGGACTCTTTCCTCCATATTGTGTCTCTTCTCCATAACTAATAAGTTCGCTTTCTCCATCTCTTCTGCCAACTCCTTCAGGGCCTTCTTTAGCTTGGTCCCTGACAATCCCATACCTTTAAGGAACTATTGGGTAGCTGACTCCTCAGCATCTTACCTCACAGCCCTCAATACTATGTCTGTGCATTCTCACTTCAAATCTGTGTATTTCTCTCTCTCTCTTCCTCTGGTAGGCTGCCTCCATACTCGTTTCCTATGGCCTGGTCACTCAACCAATATAACTGTGGAATAGAGCACAATGTCTAGCTGGTGGAAACTTGCTGTAATCTCAGCAGGAAACTGAAGCTTCCCATCAAGTTCCACTCTCATGTTCCATTTTTTACCAGGTAACAGGATTGGTTCTCTCTGAGAGATGATCTGTTCACCAGCTCTGATCTAATGAAGGAAATCAATTGTAGTTTATGTGCTAGGTGAGATCCATTTGCCTCCTCCCAGTATGTCTCCAAGATGTTCACTAATACCTGCAATACCACTTCATTCTGCCATCTACTGTATATGGACCTTATAACAGCACACTTTAACAGTTAGATAGAATGTGCTGTAGTGTGGGGTTTGGGGCATTGCATAGTGAACACTCTTCAGAAGAACTGAACCGAAGACATAGGTTGCTGGGGCTAGGGATAGCTTAGTTCCATGTTGACCACTCATATAACATTTAAAGATCTTGCTTTGACTATGTTTATTTAAATAGTAAGGAAAACAGTGCAAAATAGTTCATTTTAACAAATGCAATACACTGTAAAACACCCATCCTCATCACCTAATCATACTTTCACAGCATTAAATGCAACATTGGCATGTTTAACAAACATGAAGACTTGCTACTGAATATTGTCAAATGCTTAACACACTATTCCTTCTTAATCAATAACTGACTTAACCTTTTTGCATTAACCTCCAGCGTGACTTGGACTCAGAATTCTATGTAAATACAGTTAAGTCTGAGTCAGACTTAGGTGACATGCAATAATCCGCTTTACAGTGGTAAGCCCAAATGACGCTTGGGCCAGTATTCTGCTGCCACCTAGTGCATGAAATAACATCATGCCACTTTATGATAATTCTATGGTAACTCATCAATATTCACGAGTGGGATGAATCCATCAACTAAAAACACAATGGCAAACAATATTTCATAAAGCCAGTTTTAGAGTGCACTGAAACTAAACCATTGCTTGAACTCTTTGTATCAGTATACTGCTGTTGGATTATGTGAATTTCCCCTTGGGATTAATAAAGTATCTATCTATCTATCTAACTGAGAGATAGTGATGACAATATGTATTGGTCATCAGATGTTGACACTGACAGTGAAACTGACACCTGCTCAGTAGATTCTGAACTGCCAAGTTTCTATGATTGTTTGTGTTTGGTGTTGGCTTTGTACTACTGCTGACAATCCTGCACCTACTCGTAACCCCAGTCTAAATATAGCTGATGATCATGATTATATGGACTATTTATGATTTGTTAATGATAGTCTGGTCAAGAAAACAATTGCTGAAACGAACTTCTGTGCTGAGCAGTGCCAGAAAAATCGGAGCAGACCATTTGCTTGACACAGTTGCTGCAGATGACATATACTCCTAATACTGCATGGCACAGTTAATAATTCAGTTCAGAGATGATACTAGTCCACAAATTTATTGTTGCAGACACCAGGTTTCGGTGAAGTTACGAGTGAGTGTTGTTCTTTGACTTATAATAAAATACTTGCATTTCAGTAATAAGTATGACTATCCATCCATCCATTATCCAACCCGTTATATCCTAACTACAGGGTCACAGGGGTCTGCTGGAGCCAATCCCAGCCAACACAGGGCGCAAGGCAGGAAACAAACTCCGGGCAGGGCGCCAACCCACCACAGTAAGTATGACTATGATGAAGCCAATCACTCAGTACTGAAACTGTACAAACTGTGGGATGTGTATCAGGCGATCATCAAAAATATGCAGAAGGTGAATGTACTTGATCGTGATCAAGTATTGCAGAAAGTGTCATGGGTTCCAAGGCAAGACTTTTGTGGATACAGTACATCACATCTAAACAGGCACAATTCGGTACTAAGATCTGCATGCTGTGCAAACCTTGAACTCAACACTTTACACTGATAGAAGGACCATGTGGGATAACATGTACCATCAATATGGCACAGCTAAATTGTATGTGCTTTCACTGGAGGGCCTTTTGCTTGACCAAGGTCACTGTATAATGATGGACCATTTCTGTACCTCACCTTGGGCCTCGTGTATAACGCCGTGCGTAGAACTCGCACTATAACATGGCGTAAGCACAAAAGCCAAAATGTGTTTACGCACAGAAAAATCCAGATGCAGGAATCTGTGCGTACTCCAACTTCCACGTTCTTCCGCTACATAAATCCCGATCAGCGTGAAAACTAACGCTCGTGCACACGCATTATGTAACGCCCCAAATACTCCCAGAATTACGCCTATTTGAATATGCAAATCAATATAAATCGCCCTTGAGCGCAGCCTTCTGTGAAAAGACAATGGGAAAAGCACGGGAAAAATATAAGAATTTCATCGAATACCAAGTGGAGGCAAATGAAAAACATACTATTTGTTCAAATAAACCGTGGTATAATCAACAAAAGGAAGTTGATCGAGTGACATAGCGTGTTGGAGAAACTTGAAAGCTCACATTCACAAATCGCACAGTGCCGGAAATAAAAAAGAAGTCACATATCAAAGTCACCGTGAAAAGCCGAGTTGTAAGCCCACTGTCTGAGTGTCATATGAAAGCTTATTAGGGTACAGAGAAAAAAGGCACACAGTGAGGAAAAAGCACGAAATGTCAACTTCAATCTCGACATTTCCACTTTAATCACGTAGTTTGTTTTGTCATTAAAGTAGAACATCATAAACTTCATCTTAAAATCGTTTAATTAACCAGTTTCTCAAATCACATCGTAATTAAAGTAGCACGTTAAATGCTTTGTTTTGTATTTGATCTTCTATGTGCTCTATGTGTGTGAATCACTACTTGCTTTTTAAACTGGCTCTCTTCCTCCAACTGGACACAGAATCAATTACATTCGTGATATTACAGCTCTCTGAATAACTAAAATACTGAGATGTATACGTGATATCATTTTCATGATGATAGGAGTTAAAGCACGTTATTAAACATGTGTTTCACTTCGATGAAATAATTTATTGCAGCAGTACAATCAGGGGCGGCTCTAGGCTTGTGGTGGCACTGGGCAGAGGAAGAATCGGTGGCTCCTTCGCCCGCTCGTCAGTAAGGTAGCTTATGCACAGTGAATGGCTACGTCCGTTGAAGACACTACATAGCCACCTCGTGCTCATGACACAAGCATTTAACTTTTGCCGAAATTTGTCGGTGTTTTTAGCTGTGTTGTTATTTTCTCTTTCTGTTTTATATTCAATATACATTGGCGTAGCCGTCACTGCTGTCAGTGCTTTTCTTTCCCCAAGTAACCGATCGCCATACAATCAGCTCTGCAATAAAAGTTAAGCCATCTGTAAGCTTAGCGCTGATTCTTCAAAACGTTTAAAGAACATTGAAATATCTTCGTAGTACATGTTTAATTATTCTATCCTTAACGACACTCCCAGTGAAGAATATAGATTATTTAAATGAAGTTTTAAGTTTTATATGTATAATTTAATAAACATATTTTGCTGAATTTCACCTTATAAATGATATCGTTTCTGTTTCTGAACCGCGAGGTCCGTACAGGAAAGGCTTTAAAACATTTTGCAGTGGCTGAGACAGCGTGTCCTTGAAGCTGTATACCGATAATTCCCTTTCCGATCAGCTGCTGCTGTGATTCACACTCAGATACAGTGATATAAATACTCTTGAGTGGTGAAGTGAGAGAAATATTGAAAAAGATGATCCGCTGTGGCAACTCCTAACAAGAGGAGCTGAAAGAAGAAGAAGAAGAAGTGAGAGTAACAACGCTAAAGCAGTTATGGTATTTGGAATACTATGGTTATTCCCTGGACCATTATATTGTTACAAGTTAAGTACAATCAGATGCATTACACTAATAAACAATATGCTGTTAGTTTCGGTGTATTTATAAAGCCGCGTCAGGAAAATAAGGTGTAACCACACATGAACAGTAGCACTGCTTTGACGCTGGGTGCCGCCAGTCTGCAAAACCGAGCGGAGAACTTGCGTACGACAAGGTATGAGGTACCGTGGAAAAGTGCGTGGCTTTACGCCAAGTGTAGGTTTTATACATCGCAATTTGAACGTGGAAAAGTTCTTACGCAATGTTTCTGTGTGTACGCACCGTTTATACATGAGGCCCCTGAACTGATTGACATTTTACCTCAAAAGAAAAACTGATGCATATGGCACTGTATGACCGAACAGCCATAATATGAATGCATCAAGCAGCAGCATGGTGCAGTAACTGTTTGACAGTAAAAAAGGAAAAATGATAGCGATCAAGTGGAATACAAGAAAGCACTGTTCTCAACGCAGCAACTGTCGATGTCTATGTCAGGGAAACGTAGGTAGGCTATAATAAAACAAGGAGTGAGGTCAATTGTGTGGGTCAGGCATTAACATTCTTACCCTGTCATGTGCAAGCAACAGAAGAAACATTACCAAAAAATAATTAAATATCTGCTCGAACATTGTTCACGGGTGACTGTTTCAAAACATATCACATTACATATGTACGATAATTCTGGATTGAAATCTTGCAGCGCTGCAAGGTCCCCCTGCTCAGGAAGGCACATGTACAGGCCCAGATGTTCACTGGCAAACTTAAGATGCACCTGTACATGTGCCTTCTTGAGCAGGATTACCTTGTGGGCACTGCAAGATTTCAAACCATTCTGGCATAGTGTATTATCAGTGGTGTTCCTGGTGACTTTGGTCCTAACTGCCTTGAGATCATTAACAAGCTCCTCCAGTGTAGTTTTGGGCTGATCTCTCACCTTTCCCATGATAATCCTCACCCCATGAGGCAAGATCTTGGATGGACCAAGGGCTATTGAAGGTCATTTTATACTTCTTCCATTTCCAAATAATCCCACCAACATCTTGCTGATGGTCTTGTAGCCCATTCCAGCCTTGTGCAGCTCTACAGTCTTGTCCCTGATGTCCTTTGACAGACCTTTCATCTTGCCCATGATGGTGGTGAGGTTGGAATGGAAGAAATTGATTCTGTGGACAGGTGTGCTTTATATACATACCAAATTGAGATCAGGAGTATCTGTAATTGATTGATTGATTGTAATTGGCACACAGTCAAATCTGTGGGAGCCAGAATTCTGGCTGGGTTGTAGGGAATCAAAATACTTATTTATATTAATAACATGCAAATCAATTTAAAACTTTTGTGTAATGTGTTTTTCTGTATTTTTAGATTATATTCTGTCTTTCTCCATTAAAATGAAATTACCATAAAAATTAGACTGTTCATTTGTTTGCAAGTGAGCAAACTTACAAATTCAGCAGGGGATCAAATACTTATTTACTCCACTGTATTCAACAAGTCACAGGTGACCCACCACTGACATTAAACTATCCATCAATCCATCATCCAACCCACTATATCCTAACTACAGGGTCAAGGGGGTCTGCTAGTGCCAATCCCAGCCAACACAGAGTGCAAGGCAGGAAACAAACCCCCAGGCAAGGCGCACACACACACACACACCAAGCACACACTAGGGACAATTTAGAATTGCCAATGCACCTAACCTGCATGTCTTTGGACTGTGGGAGGAAACCAGAGTACCCGGAGGAAATCCACACAGACACGGAGAGAACATGCAAACTCCATGCAGGGAGGGCCCGGGAAGTGAACTTTGGTCTCCTAACTGCGAGGAAGCAGCTGCTACCCACTGCGCCACCATGCCGCCCGACATTAAACTAGATAATAATAAATTTAAATGTTTTGTTTTCTCTGCATTGCAACAAGATAAAAACTAAATACTGTTATGAATGATAATTTTAAACATATATTGTAATGACCAGTTCATAGCAGAATCATCACATACAGCAGTCTCTGAGGTTAATGAACTGCTGATCCATCATCCTGGAGGACAGCCCTGTGTTGCTGATTGATTTGTGTTGTACTGCATACTGATAATATAGTTCCATTTTTACTTTTTGTTAATTTATATGCCACTTTCTGAAGTGCATTGCATTATATTAATGCCTATGATATGTACAGTATATGTACAGTATGATTATAAATAATGGTGTTTTTATTTTTGTAGGCTAGGTGCACCAAGGCACAGAGATTTATTTGTATTCAACCCATACATCTACTCTATATATATAAAATCCTAAGGCTAAAAGTGCAATGATTTTCTGCAACAATTTTATGTGACTTTTTAAATTATAAACTAAAATATCAAGAAAGTCGTGGTTTTTATTTTTGATCAAGTAAACTTTCTTTCACAGGTGTAAGAGCCATTTTCCTAGTTCTATAAGACTCATGAATATTTTACTAGATGACAATGCATAATCTATGGGAGGTTCCTATAACCCCCCATAAGTAGAATTGTATTGGTTTATTGTTCAGTTAGTGACAGCCTTGCCATGAGTATGGTGTAGAGGCATACGGTTTTAAACCGTGCTTGTGCTTACTCACGTGACGTTGCCTGGGCACGTGCTCGTGCCTACGGGCTTTTTGAGTGTGTAAAGTAAATTGTACAACAGCACATATTTAAGTGTTGAATCGTGCACTTAAGGCGTACAGAAGAAGAAATTAAGAACCTTTAAGTACAGAAAGAAGAAGTAAAGAATCTTTAAGTACAGAAGTAATTAAAGTTTCTCAAGAAATGCTAAGTTTAGAGAAGATACATTTTTTCCTCATTTTTTTTGCCTTTTATTGTACATGTGTAACTATTTTTCTTTTATTCTTGTGTGGATTATTTGCTTTTAACTTTCACTAAACATTTTAAAACGAACTTTTGGACTGAGAGATTTCTTTCGACACGCGTTTTACACATGCTTGACTTCGCCTTACGATTCGGCGGCCACAACAGGAGCAAACTATTAAAAAAATTATCTATTCATAATACAAATGTTTGTATTTAGGTGATTTAGTTAGCTGAAGGTTGAGTTACGATGACCCATTGCATACCACTTTAGTTTTCATGTGATTTTTCCTATTATTTAAATGAGTCATTAAAAAAAAAAAAAAAAAGTTTTTTTATGTATAAGAATGTCAGTTAAAATGAAAGAATGGTTTATTTAGTCTCTTATAAATACTCATCGAGCATAGTGGACCTCAGTTTAATGGGAATATGCCAATCGGTAAGAGATTAAATATTTTATTCTCATTTCATGATTTTTACTCCGTTAAATAATAATTAATTTTTCTTTTACATATTTAGAGAATTTTGTGATCTTGACTCTAGTAAATATTTTTTCTTTTGTACATTTACAGATGTTACTAATATTCTTGCTGCAACTGGGGGTTGGGCACCATGGGGGCTTTGCCCACATAATAGGACAATAAAATTTGAACATTACATGTACAAGCAGTGTGTCTTATGTTATGACCTTGTGTTCGGCTATAGCAGGTTACAAACACTTAAAATCAGTAACAATGTACATGTTGGCATGCACACAACAACCTTGAGCTCTCACCATCACTGTCTAGTGTTTGCTAGTGGGGTGTATATTTTGAAATGTATACATATTAAGCAGCGAACCAAACAGTGTTAAAGAATAGAGCAAGTTCTAAATCTGTCTGAATGATTTTTCGGATGTTATGAGCTCATTATACACATTTGTTTTTAAATTATTTCTCCAATTTAGAACAATTCCAACAAGTTTCTCTTCTGAGCATAACTGTATACCTACTGCCACTATATTAAAAACATGCAATGGTATACAATAAGTTAATCAGGTTTTGTTAAAATTTTGCCTGAAGAAATATCTGAAATCTTGGATCAGATTTTAATTACGAAAGAGGTGATTTATAATGGATTGTGTTCATATTTGCTGACTCTCCTTTAAAATGATCAATTTTCCGTGTATTTCAGTCAATATTCCTTTCAGTCTACTCCTTTCCTCTTGCACTCATTTCTAGACAAGTGACTCTTTCATTTCTTTTTATTAATTTTTATGGATAACTTACCTCAGGCCATAGGAGACATTTGCTGGTGTATAAGCAGCTTGCACAAGCGCCTATCTGGACATCTAACTAACTTGTATTTGGGATCCTTTTTGCCGTCAGGAGCGGCTGCTGGATGAGTAAAACAGGAAATTATACAAAACATACAAGTTGAAGTAACATCTTCCATGGTAAATTTGAGATCCGTTATTGAGGGCACAAAGGATAGTTCAACAATTCAGCAATGCTTTTCAAAGGAAGATTTTAAAAAAATTGTACAGCATGCTGAATTCTAGATATCTTAACACAAAAATAAATTCTTGACATTTTTCTTTGAAGAATAAGTGTGACAAATTTTAGAAGAATCGGTGCACTGGTAGAAGCTTTGTTTCATGTAGGTAGATAGACAAGGGGATTGTAGGAGGTGCTTTTCACAATATATGCTAATGCTCTAAGTGACATAGCAGCAAGCAAAAAGAAAAAAAAAAATAACACAAGACGAGCAAAGATGTTGATCAATTGTTTATTCTATACATGTTTAGCATATATTTTATGAATAAGTGCATGGGTCACATTTTTTACCCAACTACATCCACAGAGCTAAACTTGATAAATTTACCATTATAGAAATGTAAAAACTTTTAAATGTATGTAGTAAAAAGCAGACTGGACATCACTTCACCTTTTAGAACAGACCTTTCTGCAAACTCTTCATTCATTTAAAGTTTCGAGACTCAAGAAGAGTTTGTACAATGTGCATTTGCTGCTCCTACTGTAATGCTGTGTTGGCCACTTAATGTTTTCACAACTGTCGCAGCTGGAGACTGGAGCACTTTACGTGATAACCGCATCCTGCCATCAGTAGGATCCCGACCAAAGTATTTAACCTTTGGAAATAGAGCATTAAGGTGAGATGAGTAGTTTGTAAACTGTTACTTTTTCAGAAATCAATTTAGCAAACCTGTATAATGTAAGTAACAGTAGCACACATAAAAAATGTTAATTCAGGGAAAATTACATTTGCTTTATTTCAGTATAGTGTAATCTATTCCTTTAAATCTTTTATTTCATCCATCCATCTGTGCTTTGGCCTCCTTCATGTTCTCTTCCCCTGTACTTCCATTCATATCACTCTTTCACCCAGATATTTATTGTCTTGTCTCAACACATCGCCATACCACTTCAAGCTACTTTCCCGTACTTTCTTAGATATTTCTCCCACCTTTGTTGTACCTCTGATTGTCTCATTTCTTATTCTGTCTTTTTTTGTAACTTCACACATCCCATTCAACAGTATTGTTTCTGCCAAGTCTGACTTCTTCTGTGCTCCCTTTACTACCCATGTCTCAGCTCTATACATCATTGCTGGTCTTACCATTATCTTAAAAAACAAAATGTTAAACCTTCTCCTTATTATTATTTAATAGTATTCTCACTGAATAATATATACTAAAATATAATAAATCCATTAAATAAAAAATGGAGGTCTTTACAAATATGATGGAAAAAATCCCCAGTTCTATATTGACAGAACAGTAAGAACAGAACAGTAGAGCAGTAAGACTACAGCTGAAGAAAAAAAATCTTTAGGGGTTCCAGTGCCAAAACACCACCCAAAGACTCCTTGGGGCATTCTACCATACATTAATGTTGTAATGTTTATCAGTTAACACTTCACTATGAGGAAAACCCTGTGAAGCTTTGCAACTGGAGAAACATTTACCGTATTTAGAAACAGCCACCTCAAAATAAAGAATACAAGGTGTGGTACCCCGGCCGGGACACCCAGGAGGACCGGAGGAGGGCTTGTACCTCCTCCAGACCGCGAGGGGGCATCCGCCCTGGTTATGTTGGGGGCCTCAGGTAAAGGGCTTGGAAGCCCAGCCCTGTAGGGACCCGTGGCCACCGCCAGGCGGCGCCCCAGTGCCTGAATATCTCGGGAGCCCAGCACTTCCGCCACACCAGGAAGTGCTGGGGGGAAGACGACAGGGGACACCCGGACGGCTTCCGGGTGCGCAGCCGGCACTTCCGCCACACTGGGGCGTGGCTACGGAGGAATGCCGGGAAGCAGCTGAAGCCCATCCGGGTTCCTATTTAAGGGGCCGCCTCCCTCCAGTCATCGGTGGATTTCGGGTGGAATCGGACAGAGCTGGAGAAAGGACTAGAGGCGGCCAGGAGAGAGGCACAGAGACTGTGAGGCCTGGACATTGGGGGAATCGGTGCAGGAGGCACTGCGGTGTGTCGTGCACGTAAAATTTAAATATTTGTAAATAAACAGTGTATTGGGTGAGACAACGATGTCCATCTGTGTGTGTCCGGGCCAGCGTCCAAAAAGGTGATAAATACAGACAACTGACATAATAACGGAAATAACTTAGTGAACTGCTTTAATAGGGTGTTGTAACAACATAAGGTGCCATAACAGTTTCAGAGTGACTTGACTAGGATTCTACAAGTGCTGGAATGCTACTGTAGAAATGCTCTGCCACTGCTTCAAGAGATTAATCAGTTAATGTTTTGATTATTGTGCTGTAAAATGCTGTTTTAACTATCAGGTGGCACCCAGGCTTAAGAATTATTTATTTTTTCTAATAAACTGATGGAGCCATTTCAGTACAGCTATAGGGTGCTGTATATTTTAAAAAATGCTTTTGCTTAAATAACTAATGATTTGCTTAATGGCAGTAGACACTGGACATATATGCAGATTAATTTTATTAGATGTTGGTGTTGCATTTGATACAGTCAATCACAATATTCAAATATCTAGGAAGGAGACCTTTGAGGGTTTCTCTTTCACATCCATCTAGTTCTTACCTTACTGACAGGCATGAGTCTGTTAATCTTGGAAACATCTGGAATTGCTCAGCACTGTCATACAAGGAGTTCCCCAAGAATCTGCTCTTAGTCCTCTGCTCTTCTGTGCCTATATGCTTTCCCTTAGTCATATTACTACAGTTGTAGGTTGAATTATTTCAACGCCAATGATGCTAAGATTTATTCATGTAAATGTAAATGAAATATTTTTTTGTATTGAAATTGTTTTTTTTTCCCTCAACATCTCCTGGCTCTAGATATGCTTTAGAAACATGAAATGCTGCATACAGCACCAAGTTGTAAAATACAATAAAACAAAACAAGCTAACAGGCATCACAGCTGAGTTTCTAAAAAGAAAACTCTTTTTTCACTTTAGGTCATGATACAATGTTAGCTTCGTCTTTTTGGGTGGAATCTTGGAGCAACTTTTAATGTATTATTTGTTTTCTTCAACTCACATAACTTGCATTTAAAGGTTTCTTTTTTGCCTCTCTCAATTTATACTTGTGTCTATTAATTTTTATCATTTTCTGAGAAGCTTATTCATGCTTTCATTACATCCTAGATTGACTTTTGTAACTTTTTACTAACACTAGCCCCATATAATCTGTAAGTTTCTGCTTATTTTAAAATCAAGCTTCAAATGTCTTCACTGGAAGTCACAGCAGTAACCTGTTTCAGAAGACATTTGACTTACACTAACATTCTTAACCTTTTCTCTCAGTTCTCCCCCTCTGTCCAGGTACATATGATGACCTAGATTATTCGTCACTTGATTAACCGTCAGTCTTTGTTAACCATCTGGGCCAAAGAAAAAAATATTGTGCACACCAGTGCTTATCTATTACTGTACTATTACTGCAATGCAGTATGCAGAGAGCTATGCTACACATTGGAACAACTCTCCCTTGTGCTAGTGCATAGTGTTCTTCTTCAACACCACATGTCACAACGCATTCTGAAATCACAGTGTCAGTTATGTACCTTCAGTTTTAATAGCATTTCGTACCTTTTATCGTTTGTTATAATTAATCTACTATACATTGTTATGGCTGATAAACGCAAGTGTGTGGTGTTGGATTTGTCACAAAAAAATGTAAATTATTAAATGTCTACGAAACAGCGTAAATACTGCAAGTATTGTTTCAATTTATGGAGCAGAAAGAACAACAGTAAACAATATAAAGCGTGATACCAACAAAAGTGAAACATGTGTTGAAAATGGAAACCACTGACAGTAATGTTATTCTGTATTGATGATAATGTTCTTCTGTATTATAATCTTCTTTTTAAATTCTGTTATATAATGTTTTGTTAATATATTGTGACGTGCAAGCAGCTGGAGATGGGCTGTGGGGGAGCAGAAAGGGTGGAATGCTTTAAGTGATGGGAGTTGGTGAAGGGCTTGTTTTCTGTAAGGGACAGACATGCCTCTTAGGAGATGAATGACAGAAGTCTGGGGAAAAAGGAAGGTGTAGCGGAAGGAGGTTCTAAATAGGGTGTCAGGAGACAATAGGCAGGAGTGTCTGGGATATAGAGAAAGACATAACGTGTGGGGCAGGAGATAAACTGATTGGTAGGGAAAGCTTTCTTTTACTGTTTTGGAGGTGTGCTCTGTAACCCAGATAACAGAGTATAAGGGAGGGTAACGTTTGTTATGGAACAAAGACTTAACTTTGAAAACTCCAGTACCTCTAAGTTGTGTTTGCTTATTATGCTGGTCATTTATTATATAAATGAATTAATTTTGTCAATAGTACAGGTATATTGTATTTTGTTAATATAGTTTTGTTTTGTAAATAAATACAACTATTCTAATCTACTGTATATCATTTTTAAAACAGCTGTTCTGTTATTGGTCTTTTATCCATCATGGCCTCCATCGAGACCCCAGATGGATAATCAACATTTTATAGTACTTTGCATCAAAAGTACTTGTTCACTACCTGTTAGTATTGTATATTCCATTCCCATTTATTGTTTATTAATAATAATCTCAATGACTATTATTATGTAGAAGGACAAAAATATACTTACATTTTGTAGCTTTTACTTAATCAAAATTATCCTTTATTTTGTCACTTAATGACTATCTACTACCTTCAGCAAAAATTTAATTTCTTTGATGGCAATTTGTATAAAGTGCTTTTGTAAACTAATTGATAGGTATACTAGGAATAGGATAGGAAACTAAAAAACACTAAATGCTCACAGTGCTGCCAGATTTGCCTAGATGAGAATAAGCGTTGTGGAGAAGATAGATAATTGCATCTTCCACTCCAGTCTTTGCCTGATAGGTAATCTACACTGGGCCCAAGTGGTCTTTCACAGGAGCACTCACATAGAGTCTAGAACCAGCTTGTCAAAGGTCATCATGATGTGATACTGGTCTGTAGACATTAGATGAAGAGTGTCTTTGGAAGTGGAACAATACAGGATATTTTCCTCAGTAGGGAGTACTTTCTGGAGCATTAGTGACAGACAAAATGGATAGCAGTGGATACCACAAAGTTGTGTCAGCACAGACACTAAGTACTCGAGGACTGACTCCATCCGGTCCCACAACTTTTACTGTGTGTAACCTCCTTAGCTGCCTTTTCATTATCTACCTTACTAGAAAGAGGAGCTTCTTTAAGATATTTTTAAAGCATTCAACAAAACAATATATATAAAAACACAAAAATATATTTCTTTAAAAAATGAAATGGTAAAAAAAACACTAATATGACATGGATTTAACTGTGTTTTATTAAAATAAATCAAGAATGCAAAACATATACAGCATTAAAGGTTGAAAGAAAGAAAATACCTAACATAAAAGCTCAAACAAAGGAGTAAAAACATTACTATAGGCAATTTGTAGAAGAACCTGAGAATTCTACCAAAACGCTAATATATAAAGTAATAAAATACCTGTATTTGCTGTCCAACTTCTAATCCAAGAGCAGATGGATGCTTAATCTACAACACAAATCATTTTGTCAAGTTTGTGGGAGAGAATCATTTTGAATAGTTTTTCATTTATTTAAGACATATTACTATACAACCTGCTACTTTGCCTTTTGGAAAACTTTCAACATGTTGTATAATGTATGTTCAAGTATGGATGCAAACTCTGTTATTTATAATAAAATGTGAAACATGGCACAAATTTATACATCCTCAAAACTATTTTATTTCGGTCTTAGCAACTGGTTAACACATTAATATAAAGTGTACAGAGTAAACAGTAAATGTTCATACAGTGTGTGAAATAAGAATATGAAATAAAATAAGAGCCTGAATTTCAATTTGAATCATACCACTGGATAATTTGGAAAAATAAATAACATGTACAATAAACATTAATAATTTTCAAGTCTATCTCGCATTTTCATTGTGGAAGGATTAGTCTTGTTTTTTCAGTAAATCAGTAACACTTGGTAATCAGCACTTTAGGATCCCTGAAACAGTCTGATACAGTCATATAAAAAAGTTTGGGAACCCCTCTCAGCCTGCATAATAATTTACTTTCAACAAAAAAGATAACAGTGGTATGTCTTTCATTTCCTAGGAACATCTGAGTACTGGGGTGTTTTCCAAACAAAGATTTTTAGTGAAGCAATACTTAGTTGTATGAAATTAAATCAAATGTGAAAAACTGGCTGTTCAAAAATTTGGGTAACCTTGTAATTTTGCTGATTTGAATGCATGTAACTTCTTAATACTGATTACTTGCAACACCAAATTGGTTGGATTAGCTCGTTAAGCCTTGAACTTTACAGACAGGTGTGTCCAATCATGAGAAAAGGTATTTAAGGTGGTCAACTGCAAGCTGTGCTTCCCTTTGACTCTTCTTTGAAGAGTGACAGCATGGGATCCCCAAAGCAACTCTGAAAAGATCTGTTAACAAAAATTGTTCAGTATCATGGTTTAGGGGAAGGCTACAAAAAGCTATCGCACAGGTTTAAACTGTCAGTTTCAACTGTAAGGAATGTAGTCAAGAAATGGAAGGCCACAGGCACAGTTGCTGTTAAACCCAGGTCTGGCAGGCCAAGAAAAATACAGGAGCAGCATATGTGCAGGATTGAGAGAATGGTTACAGACAACCAACAGATCACCTCCAAAGACCTGCAAGACCAGCTTGCTGCAGATGGTGTATCTGTACATCGTTCCTAAATTCAGCACAATTTGCACAAAGAACATCTGTATGGCAGGGTGATGAGAAAGGAGCCCTTTCTGCACTCACACCACAAACAAGAGTTGCTTGTTGTATGCAAATGCTCCTTTAGACAAGCCAGATTCATTTTTGAACAAAAAGCGCTTTGTATGGCAGAAGAAGAACACCGCATTCCAAGAAAAACACCTGCTACCTACTGTCAAATTTGGTGGAGGTTCCATCATGCTGTGGGGCTGTGTAGCTAGTTCAGGGACTGGGTCCCTTGTTAAACTCGAGGGTCGGATGAACTCAACCCAATATCAACAAATTCCTCAGGATAATGTTCAAGCATCAGTCACAAAGTTGAAGTTACGCAGGGGTTGGATATTCTAACAAGACAATGACCCAAAACACAGTTTCAAATCTACAAAGGCATTCACGCAGAGGGAGAAGTACAATTTTCTGGAATGGCCGTCACTGTCCCCTGACTTGAATATCATCGAAAATCTATGGGATGATTTGAAGCAGGCTGTCCATGCTCGGCAGCCATCAAATTGAACTGAACTGGAGAGATTTTATATGCAAGAATGGTCAAAAATACCTCCAATCCAGAATCCAGACACCCATCAAAAGCTATAGGAGGTGTCTAGAGGCTGTTATATTTGCAAAAGGAGGCTCAACTAAGTATTGATGTAATATCTCTGTTGGGGTTCCCAAATGTATGCACCTGTCTAATTTTGTTATGATGCATATCACATATTTTCTGTTAATCCAATAAACTTAATGTCACTGCTGAAATACTACTGTTTCCATAAGGCATGTCATATATTAAAAGGAAGTTGCTACTTTGAAAGCTCAGCCAATGATAAACAAAAATCCAAAGAATTAAAAGGGGTTCCCAAACTTTTTCATATGACTGTATAATACAGTTATGTTGACTGCTTCTATTAATTTTAGTAAGCCAATAACTATTATGTATTTTGTAAATTTGACATAATTAGTTAGGCAGACCAATGAAAAACATAATGCTATAAATTAAAATACTACAATTGCAATGTGAAAAATTACTTTTGGAGAAGCTATTAAAAACGTTTATAGTGTGCTGACTTCTTCATAATAATCAACAATAACTATTTAATTTTGTTTTTAGCTGAAAAATTGGCCCCATTTAAAAATAAAAGCAAGTAACTAAAAATGCTCACCCTCTTATGGTCTAGTTGAGTATTATGAAGCAATACAGGACTCATGTTTGGATAGATCTTTACCATAACTCCAATGTCTCTGAATAAATGAATAACAGTTAAAAAAAATGGTAAATTTTAAACAACACATTTTCTTTTCCTTTATAAAAAAGATGAAAGAGACAACACTGATGGAATTAGTAACTAAGCATGCAAATCAGCCTGCATTAAAATCTGTATCATGAATAAACACATAATGTGCCATTTTCTTTTTTCAGTTTTTCATTTATTATGTATACCAACAATACACTCATTGGCAGATTTTTCCAAAAAGGTTAATCGAATCATTTCTGTAAAAACACAGAAGTGAAATATATATGACATTAGCTTTTCATAGCTTTGCCTAGTAGATAACTGTAGTTGAAATATTTATTGCTTATATACACTGCACAAAAAAGTGAAGAGAACATTTAATCATCACAGTTTAGCACCAAGTTAGTTCAGCTTCATGAATATCAATGTGTCCATATATGAAGCTGTCACAGATGTCTGGGGTTCTTACCTGGCCGGGATGCCTGGAGGGACCGGATAGAGACATTAAAAGCTTCCGGGTCAGGAGGACACAACCACCCTGGAGCAGGAGAGTACCACGGGAGAGGAGGAGAGACTTTCCAACTCGTTGGGACCCATGGCCACTGCCAGGGGGCGCCTTAAGCCTCCTAGAACCCAGGAGAACTTTACTTCCGCCACACTTGGCAAGATGGCGGAGGAACCTGCTTCTGGGTCAAAGGGCAGCACTTCCGTCACACCAGGAAGTGTTGCCAGAAGATCGTTACCAGCCACCTAGAGCACAACCGGACGGGAATAAAAGGCACCACCTCCTTATACTAGAGGAGCGAGAGTCGGGAGCAGGAGCAGGACGAAGCTCCCAGGAGGAGATTGGCGGCTAAAGACTGAGTTATAGAAGAGTTTATTGGGGAGATTTATTTGCTGTGTGCATTGTGTGTGGTTTGGGACTTTATTCCTGTAGTTGGAGGTGTGTAATAACAGTGTGACTTTTATAAAGATGTGGTCTCCGACTGGTGGTGTCCGGGCAAGTCTCACAAAGCATAAGCCATTGTGAAACAATTTCACCTGCTTTGGTGCAAAAGAAAGTGAAAGCAGGTGCACTGGAGAGGCAAAAGCAAGACACCCTGAAAAGGGATCAATCAATTTCTGGTCATAGACAGTTTCTTCTCTTCTTATCCTTCATGACTGGTTCTTCTCTAGTTTTGCATTTTGGTAATGTCCTTCTCACTATTAGGAGTATGAGGTGGTACTTGCAGCCAATTCAGGTTGCACAGTTAGTCTAGCTCCTCCAGGATGTCACATACATACATGCCATCGCAAGGTTTGATGGGTTTCAAGAGCATGGAGGAGATACCAGGAGGTGAAGTGTTACACAAGGAGAGCACAACAGGATTGTAGAAGGGCATCGACCCAGTATCAGGACCGGTATCTGCTCCATTGTGTGAGGAGGAACAGGAGGAGCACTTCCAGAGCCCTACAAAATGAATTCCAGATGGCAACTGGTGTGCATATTCCTGATTAAACTGTCAGAAACAGACTCGATGAGGTTGGCTTCAGGGCCCTACATTCCGTAGTGGGAAATGTTCTCACAGCACAACATTGTGCATTTTGATTGGCATTTGAAGAGAATACCACAATTGGCAGCTCTGCCACTGGCTCCCTGATCTCTTCACAGATGACAACAGATTCACACTGAGCACATACAGTATGACAGATGTGAAAGAGTCTGGAGATACTGTAGTGAACATTATGCAGCCTGCAACAGCATCCAACATGACCTGTTTGGTGGTGAATCCGTGATAGATTAGGGAGGCACATCCTTGAAGGGTTGCACAGACCTCCACATGCTAGAAAACGGTACCGTGAATGCTGTTAGGTACCTGAAAGAAATCCTCAGAGCCACTGTCAGACCTTACGCTGGTGCAGTGGGCCCTGGGTTCTTCCTGGTGCAGGACAATGCCAATTCTCATGTGGCCAGAGTATGCAGGCAGTTCCTGAATGACAAAGGCATTGATGCCATTGACTGACCCGCAATTTTACCCAGACCTGAATCCAAATGAGAACTCCTGGGATGTTATGATTCAATGCATCCGGCACTGCCAAGTAGTGCCACAGACTGTCCAGGAGCTCACTGACGACTTGATCCAGGTCTGGGAGAAGCTCCTCCAGGACACCACCTGCCGTCTCATCAGGAGCATTCCCAGATGTTGTAAGGAGTGCATACAGTTATATGAGGGCCATACACGCTATTGAGACAAATCATGAGTTGCTGAGCTGAAATTTATGCAAATTGGATCAGCCTGCGATTTCAAATTTTGATTTTCATTGTGATATTGATGGTAATTTTGGTTTACATTACATAGTATTACTCAGTAAAAATTTTCCACTTGAATATTTTGTTCATCAAGATCTAATGTGATTTAAGTGTTCTCTTAATGTTTTTGAGCAGTGTAGTAATATGCATCAGAACCAATACCTTTATGGAAAGAAATGACATATGAAGAACTACACTGACAGATAATGACATCAAAACAAGTCAGTGTATTTTCTTTTCC
The DNA here is from genome assembly GCF_016835505.1 of Polypterus senegalus. Taxonomy (NCBI): domain Eukaryota; kingdom Metazoa; phylum Chordata; class Cladistia; order Polypteriformes; family Polypteridae; genus Polypterus; species Polypterus senegalus. The sequence continues at coordinate 67,123,874 of NC_053169.1, read as the reverse complement.
TTTTGTCATGAACTACTGTAAGTTAGTCTAAGGTGATGGATGGTGATTTTGCTTTAAACGTCACCCTTCAAATGATATCCTTTACATGTTCAAATACCTAAAATTTATTGCAGTATGTAGTTGAAAAAATATAGACACTTTAATATAACCTTCAGTATGGTAAATAATATAGATGGTGCTACAGTTTAATTATCCTATTACTCATTATTTTTCACTGGCTTTCTGACTGCACCCCCAACTCCTGTCCCCAAGGGAAAAGATGATATTGTGTTTCACTATTATTTGAGAAATTATGTACTTGGCCCACAAAATCCTTTCTTACCTTAACTGGGTTATTAAAATATTCACTTAGCTTTCCTTTGTAAATAACATTCAAAAACAGTAGATATGACTCTGATGTGATCAATAATAACCTGCACTTCTGCAAAGACTGGTTTTCACTAGTGTCTGATTCTTAAAACTTAACAGAGGTTTATAAAATGTCTCAGAAAAGCAAGATACTATTAGTGCAATCATATTTAAAGCACAAATGGGGAAAAACACTGCTGCAATTCAATAATTCACAAACTGTAATTCAAACTTAAAAGTGTTAACCTCGATAATGGATCATTCTTCTACTAAAAAGAATGACTGACAAATTCAATTTAATTCTCTCTTACTATGCACACTTCCATTTACAATCTCAGGGCACTATACACATATATACATACAGTATAAATATAACATCTATATATAAGGACAAATATACCCACATACCCAACATAATCATGAAACACCAAAAGAAAAATACCATGTAATAAGTAAAACAAAAATATGTACACACACAGTTATATTTTTTTATTATTCATAAAAATGTAAAAATGTCTTTAGTACTGATAAAAGGGAACTAATACAATCTAGGCTACCTTTTACAAGAATGAAAGTTTAATGTTTTGGAACAACTATTTGACGGTGACAAATACAATATAAGCTAAATAAAACAAAGAAATTAGACTAGGTTTTCACAAAACAAAACATCTTTTGCAAATACAAATGCACCTTGTTGAGTTCTGTTTACCACGTATTCCTCCCATGATAAATACTATAATTAATTCTTTTTTCACCATTGGCATGGCCCCCGTCTCAATAAATATTTGATTTTATCTTTTATTACTTTTAGTTTTATATTTGTAATGTTGTCTAATTCTTTGTACGGTGACTTTGAGTGCTTAAAAAGGTGCTTATTAAATAAAATGTATTATTACTATTATTATTCATAGTTGAGTTTATTGTAAAAACTATATAAAATACATAAAGATTGATATGTATCTTAGTTAAATAAAATTCATGATTATTTTATTCATAAACTGAAGAAGCAGCTCTTACCTAATCTCTGTGATTGTTGCTGTATACACTGCTCCAAATTCCAACTGTTGTTCTTGCTGTGATTCACAAAATAAATTAAAGTTTATTTTTTTACTATGAAGTTTGAGAAAGAGCAAAACAATTAAAGAAATATACTTACATCGTCTTTGCACATTTCATTGATGAATTCTTTGGCCTCATGCATAGCATTGGGTGTTGGTGCAAAGACAGAAAATGTCTCCTCATCTACCTGACTGATCGTCACACCTGAAAACCATTTAAGAGTTATAAAAGAAAACCATATTAACTTGGACTAATTAATACATTCTTATGTATATGTGGGTAGTGTGTGGAAAAATGAAACTGAATGAACAGCTCAGTCTCAAATAAGAGTGCTGTAGTTTCAAGATAAGGACAAAAAGACTTGTGTCTAACAAATATCAGTGTAGCTGCAGACTGACCTAATCAGTAACAGGTAAAAGAAGCAATAATTCAAGCATCTATTTGCTTATATTGGTTTCTTCAGTTTAGTTAATAAATAAAGCTTTTCTTTTTAACCTCTATCTTAAAACACAACCAAGACATTACTAATGTTCCAAATGGCTATTACTATTTGAAATGACTGACTTGTAATTTATTATTCACATATGACTGTAGAGCCCGGTTTTCAGCAGCCACTACTCCAGTGTCTTAATGGTAAACTCTCTTAGCTCATTCTTAATAAATCATGTTTAAATGCTAATTGGTTATTAGGGAAACCTTTGTTTGCAATTTACATTAGAACAGCTGAAACCTGCTCTTTTGTTTAATAGCAAATATAGCAAAACCTTAGTGTAGCTGTGGACATACTGTATCAACCGACATGATCAGTAAACAGTAAAATAATCAATAATTCAACTAGAGATAGGTTTAACAATTAAAAATATGTACTGTACTAAGGAGTACTTTTCATCATATGAATTGTGATAGTTATTTGCTTATATAACTATTTATAAATGTTTACAGTGTTAAAAGCTTATAAAAGTGATGAGCACTATAATTAATAAATTAAAATTACTTCATAGACAAGTGAAAGCAACTATAGTATATTCATTTTAACTTTTAAATATATCCATAAACAATAACATATGCCATAATATAATTCCAGTGAAGTACATTTCACTATAAGTAAAGGATATCTGAAAATTAGTTGGTAACCGCAAATGATAGAAGCTGATGCAATACAACACAGGATGGCTTATGGTTAGTTTGAATGCTTTTCGCTTTTCTACTTGAAGCCAAATGAAATGAACATGGATGCTCCACTGCTGTTAGAACTACCCATAAGACATCACAAACATGTTGTATTGCCTTATGATTCTATCTGTTGTGGTTACAGCGCAATTTTCAAATTGCCTTTACTTTTTGATTTATCTTCATTCCTATTTCTAAACCAACCTAGACCAATCTTTATTTAAACAGTAGCTGCTTGATTGATGCATAAACCAGACTCATAGATAAATAAAAATTGCAATATGATCAACAATCTAATGAACATTTTATTTTACTGTCAATCATCATACCCTTACTACTTCTTGTTTTCACAGATGTAAATTTAAATGCAGCAGAAGAATGGAAAAATGGTACCCTAAGCTGAACAATAGGAACCACCAATAACAACTTCCTATGCTAATCTTTGAGCAATGATGAGTCACTCTAAATTCTGACAATATCTACAGTGCAACATTTTCAATTACAGGTTAAAATGTGACAAGGTTTGCATATCTGTACAGTGGTGCTTGAAAGTTTGTGAACCCTTTAGAATTTTCTATATTTCTGCATAAATATGAACTAAAACATCATCAGATTTTCACAAAAGTCCTAAAAGTAAATAATGATAAACCAGTTAAACAAATGAGACAAAAATATTATAATTGGTCATTTATTTATTGAGGAAAATGATCGAATATTAAATATTTGTGAGTGGCAAAAGTATGTGAACCTTTGCTTTCAGTATCTGGTGTGACCCCCCCTTTGCAGCAATAACTGCAACTAAACGTTTTCCGGTAACTTTTGATCATTCCTACACACCGGCTTGGAGGAATTTTAGCCCATTCCTTCATACAGAACAGCTTCAACTCTGGGATGTTGGTGGGTTTCCTCACATTAACTGCTCGCTTCAGGTCCTTCCACAACATTTGGATTGGATTAAGGTCAGGACTTTGACTTGGCCATTCCAAAACATTAACTTTATTCTTCTTTAACCATTCTTTGGTAGAACGACTTGTGTGCTTAGGGTCGTTGTCTTGCTGCATGACTCACCTTCTCTTGAGATTCAGTTCATGGACAGATGTCTTGACATTGTCCTTTAGAATTCTCTGATATAATTCAGAATTCATTGTTTCATGAATTAAGGCGAGTCGTCCTGGCCCAGATGCAGCAAAACAGGCCCAAACCATGATACTACCACCACCATGTTTCACAGATGGGATAAGGTTCTTATGCTGGAATGCAGTGTTTTCCTTTCTCCAAACATAACGCTTTTTATTTAAACCAAAAAGTTCTATTTTGGTCTCATTCATCCACAAACTGCAGACGTTGCAAACTGTATATGAGCAGCAATTTATTTTTGGAGAGCAGTGGCTTTCTCCTTGCAACCCTGCCATGTACACCATTGTTGTTCAGTGTTCTCCTGATGGTGGACTCATGAACATGAACATTAGCCAATGTGAAAGAGGTCTTCAGTTGCTTAGAAGTTACCCTGGGGTCCTTTGTGACCTCACTGACTATTACAAGCCTTGCTCTTGGAGTGATCTTTTTTGGTCAACCACTTCTGGGGAGGGTAACAATGGTCTTGAATTTCCTCCATTTGTACACAATCTGTCTGACTGTGGATTGGTGGAGTCCAAACTCTTTAGAGATGATTTTGTAACCTTTTCCAGCCTGATGAGCATCAACAACTCTTTTTCTGAGGTCCTCAGAAATCTCCTTTGTTCGTGCCATGATACACTTCCAAAAACATGTGTTGTGAAGAGCAGACTTTGATAGATCCCTGTTCTTTAAATAACAGAGGGTGCCCACTCACACCTGATTGTCATCCTACTGATTGAAAACACCTGACTCTAATTTCACCTTCAAACTAACTGCTAATCCTAGAGGTTCACATACTTTTGACACTTACAAATATATAATATTCGATCATTTTCCTCAATAAATAAATGACCAAGTATAATATTTTTGTCTCATTTGTTTAAATGGTTTCTCTTTACCTACTTTTAGGACTTGAGTGAAAATCTGATGATGTTTTAGGACATATTTATGCAGAAATATAGAAAATTCTAAAGGGTTCACAAACTTTCAAGCACAACTGTAGGTGGTAGGCCACGAAGATCTTTTAGCACTACTTGTACTTTTGTCACATTCAAACTGGCAAAACCCCGAGGTAGAAAGAGTTGTGATACTTTCGGATACTACAGTATTTAAACAGAGATAATTTAATATGCTGTAGCTGAACCAAAGAATAATAAACTGAACATTAATGACCTTACTGTTCTCACTGTTACAATCCAAAGGAAAGCCTGGTACAAGAAGATCCTCTGCTAGTTGCATGCTGTTCCTCTCCTTAATCTCACACTGTCAGTGTAGCTGCCCATTCACTGTCATTCTGTCTCAACCTCCATTCACCCCCCACAATTTAGTAAAAGCAACCCTCTGTCCTCTCTTTGAAAGTCTCTACCTATTGTCTTGAATGTTTGTGTGGCTTGTGGAATGTAGGGGCTCCCACACTCTGTTTCCTTCTAACAGGTTACTGTCAGTAAAGCACTTAATCTTGTGGCGGGTCCCTGCAAATCTGAAGAGCGGTCTGTTGTCCACAACATGATGCGATTTTTAAGACGAATTGATGATACATTTGGAAATGATCTTCAAAATATTCATGCTGATGAAGAGATTCTGGGTAGTTGAAGATCAGTTTAGCACAATGTCTGCACAGAAGGTCATCTGGAAGCATGTCATCGGGAACTTCCAGCCTTGTGTGCCTTTGCGATTTCTTCAGGGGTATTTTTCTGCTGATGCAGCACTTGGTCAGTCTTAAATGATTAAAAACAATTTGAAGAGCACTTCTGTATCTGAGTATTTCCAATATATAGCCAATCATGTGTTAAATGTAATCTTTCAATTCAAACTAACCATGTGAACTTTCAGGTGCTTCTGCATGTTAGCCTGTATAAATCAGAGTAACAATGAAAGAACTTTGGTAGCCTACTGCCTACAATAAGGGAAAAGAAATCGATAGCAAAGGGTTAACCAATAGGAACAGGCTAAGCCAAGAGGTCTATGCTTTGAATGACATGCGACAAAACCATCATGAAAAGAGGGAAATAAACAGTGCAAGCATTAAAAGAGCCATTCAGAAACCTGCCATTAGGAAAAGTCACATTGCAAAAAAAATAAGGCCATTGTGAAATAAAACCTGTCATAATAATAAAATGACTTTGTATTTCATAATAGATGGATAGATAAATAACTATTCATATTAATAGGATAACTTTAATTACAGTTTTTTCACAATTTACTGATTCATTTACATACTGTACATCACTGTATTTTTGCATGTGATTATTTCAAATTGCCATTTTACTTATTTCATTTTGTAAATACTTAGCATATGTGTTAGTACGTAATTAGCAATTTATAGGTTAACTGTAAATAAATCAAGATGTTAAACAACTCTCTTTGAGGTGAATAAATAATATTATAAAGTACCTGCTTCAGCTTGGAGTTTTCTTAAGTTATAACCTCCAGGGCCAACAAATCTTGCCCTTTTTGAAAGTGGAACATGAATGCTTTCTGGGGAGAGGAAGAAAAAAGACAAATACTTTTAAAGAACTCCGAATATTTTTCAAAGATTATGTTAGTATGATTTGCAAGACTGCCATCTTACCAACAAGTGGCCCATTTTCCTTTCTTTGTGTCCTTGGCTTTGAAATTACCTTGTTCATTATTGCAAGTATCTCTTTTTTAGCCACTAATAAGGAAAAAAAAAAGAAGCTAATTAAAATGTGCACTATACTGGATTACAAGATTAAGATTTTATATGACAAAAGATAATCAGATTGAATATAAATGAAGTAAAACGTAATATAATTGCTACATAGCCTGCTAAAGTTGTCAAGAATAGCTTTGGTCAGCTAAGAAACATAGAAGAGAGTGGCATGGCCTGGCCTGTCCTTTAGGTGCCATGGGTTGTGCCTTCGTTTATCCACAGACTAATAATTCAGCCATTTTCAAGCATACAGAAACAGAAAAAAGGAAGGGAGTGATAAATAATGTGGAAAAAAAAAAATAAACAAAAAAATAATTTTGTTTTACAACAAAGAGTAATTTGAATTTTCAACCTTTGAACATACAAGAAATGGACAGGATGAAGAGAACAAAGGATTAAATGTGGTTGATATACAAAGCTTTTGTTTTTAAACTGTCTTAAAATAACAGGCAAGACATTACTAATATTGCAAATGGCTACTACGGGTTGAAATGATTGATTTATATTTTATTATTTACATATGACTGCAAAGCCCTCTTTTTTGCAGCCATTGCTCCAATATCCTATTGATAAACTCTCTTCGCTCATCCTTAATTAGTTTAAATGCTAATCGGTTATTGGAGAAACAGTGTAATTATGTTACGACAGCTGAAGCCTGTTATTATGTTCAATAAATGAAGTCAATTATCTTTCCTTAGGCTGTAAGTTACTGGCAGTCCTAAAGTTTATGTCTTGGTTCAAAAATGGCTAAAACAAAGCATTCCCAAGGAAACAAAGAAGCCTATTGTTATTTTGTGAAGTTTTTTGTTATTTCATATGAGAGGTTGCCAAAAAAACAGAAGATTTTATTCAAAGGTGTCCTCTACTGTCGAGACAAGGTGCGCAAACTGGATCATCAAGGAAAGGAAAAGAAGAAGGTGGTGCAGATGCATACCTGCACAAGAGGATAAGTACATCAGAGTCGGTAGTTTGAGAAATAGATGTCTTAAGGGTCCTCAGTTGGCTGCTTCCTTTAATGTTTCTGTCATCTGCAACATTGAAAAGACCAATCTGGCACGCTGGTCTTAGAATCAGAGATTCATAGGTGAAGCCATATTTTAAAAAGGCAAATAAAAAGAAATGGTTAAAATGGGCAAAATGTTAGAATTACCCAGAAATCCCATATTAACGCTTTATTTCAATTGTTGCAGATGAACACTTGTGTGTACATATACTGACAGTGACATATTTTTTGGTACAGCTCCATGAAAAAAGAGGAATCCACAAATGTCTCTGAAATAACCTGAAACGGACAAAAGTAACTGGAACCCATCATTGTTGATTCCATATTTAATAAAAATCAGACTTTGCTTCAGAGTTTTGTTTCAAAAGAATATTTCAAATAATAACACAAATGGCACGGACAAAAATGATGGGACACTTAACCTAATATTTTGTTGCACATACTTCAGAGTCAATTACTGCAAACAAGCGATTCCTGGAGCTCTCAATGAGACTTCAGCACCTGTCAACAGGTAGCTTGGCCCACTCTTACCAAGCAAAGTGCTCCAGCTGTGTCAGATTTGAAGGGTCCTTCTCCTGACTCCATGTTTCAGTTTTTTCCATAGATGTTCACCAGGATTCAAATCAGAGCTCATTGAAGGCCTCTTCAGAATAATCCAATGTTTTGTTCTTAGCCATTCTTGGGTGCTTTTAGCAGTGTGTCTTGGGTCATTATGCTGTTGGGATGATCCATGTCTTGTGCCTAAGACACAGCTTTCAGAAACCGGGCAGTGTGTTTCACTCCAGAATTTCTTGATAGTCTTGCGATTTCATTGTTCCCTGCACAGACTCAAGGCACCCTATGCCAGGCGCAGCAAAGCAGCTCCTAAATATAACCAAGCCTCCTCTTGTTTCACAGTATGGTGTTCCTTTCTTTGAAAGCTTACTTTTTTTGCCTGTAGACTTCCTAAAAAGCTCCAGTTTTGTATCATCAATCCAAAGGACATTCTCCCAGAAGCAGTGTGACTTGTAAATGAGAATATCAGAAAATTCTTTATTTTTTCTTTCAACAGTGGGGTTCTCCTGGGTTTTCTTCCATTGAGCACACTGCCACTCAAAAAGTAATGGATGGTGTGATCAGACAATGATGGACGTTGACCTTGGAGTTCAGCTTGTATCTCTATGGAAGTTGTCCTTGGCTGTTTGTCTACTGTTCTCACTATTCTTCTGCCCATTCTAGGGGTTGGTTTTCCTCTTGCTATCGTGTCCAGGAAGGTTGGGTAAAGTCCCATGGACCTTAAACTTCCTAATAACATTTGTAACTGTTGTCACAGGAACATCAAGCTGCTTGGAAATGTCTTTATAGCCTTTGCCTTTAACAAGTTTATCCATAATTTCTTTTTGATCTCCTCAGACAATTCTCTACTTTGCTTTTTCTAGTCTATGTTCAGTGTGGGTTACACGATGATGCCAAACAGCATTGCGACTACTTTTCTCCATTTAAATCGACTGAATGACTATTTGCATGATTACAAATATGTTATAAAGAAAACAGGTAGTTTGAAGAAAAAAAAATCACTCTAATCCAATTATTTATGATCTTTTCTAAGGGTACCAACAAATGTGTCCAGGCCATTTTAGAATATCTTTGTAGAATAAGCAATACTACATCTCTTCATGCTTGTTTTGCTTTACTCGATCACATATCAAAGGCATGCTGGTACACAGGGGACAATTGCTTTTCATTTAATCACTTTTCAATGAACTGTAAAGGTAGCATCAAATGTGTCCACATCTGTAGTTCCCTAAAGACTTTGTATCTATACTAATAAAAGGCAAAACCCTCACTGACTGACTCACTCACTCACTCATCACTAATTCTCCAACTTCCCGTGTAGGTAGAAGGCTGAAATTTGGCAGGCGTATTCCTTACAGCTTACTTACAAAAGTTAGGCAGGTTTAATTTCGAAATTCTATGCGTAACGGTCATAACTGGAACCTACTTATGTACATATATACCGGCCATAGCCTGCAGCTCGGTCATCGTGTGAGGCGGAGTTGCGTCCCTCATCGTCACGCCTCACACGTAATTGAGTGCCTGCCCATATAAGGCCGTCCGTCAGTGGCAATCCAATAGAAATACTCTGCCGCCGAGTGGTTCACGTGAACTGACTGTGAACGCAGTATGCAGACAAAAAGCAACAGCTCCAAAGAGCGCTGTACAAAAAACGCATTACACAATTGAGAAGGCAGCAAAAGAATATGAAGCGAGTGATGCATACAAGCATATTCATAAGTGCAGCTACTGCGGAAACAAAGCACGGTGTAAACCGTAAGTTTAAATTAAGTATACAGACACGCTCCAGCTGACGTTTCTCATGCCTATGACGAATACGATATTCTCGAGATACAAGTTTAATGAGAAGACACGAGGTATAAACAAGACTTTGGATCACTTTGTAATGGAGTTAAAATTGCTGTAGCGAAAAACCTTTAAGTGCCGGGTCTTAGCTAACATTAAATAAAGCCGTGGACATCGCAAGATCACACAAAATAGCGGCTCACGTGAACTGACTGTGAACACAGTACGAGTGATCACTTCGATGAATGAAATCTGTTCAAAAAATGCATTACACAATTGAGAAGGCAGCAAAAGAATATGACGTGAGTGACGCATACAAGCATATTCATGAGTGCAGCTACTTCGGAAACAAAGCACGGTGTAAACCTAAAGTTTAAATTAAGTTCATAGACTGGCTGCCGCTGGCAGTTTAATGAGAAGACGCAGGGTTTAAACAAGAGTTTTGATCACTTTGTAACAGAGATAAAATTGCTGTAACGGAGTTTAAATTGCTGGTATGCCAGGTCTGAGCTAACATTAAATAAAGCCTTGGACATCGTGAGATCGCATGAGATAGCACAAGCACTGCTGAGAAGCTTCGGTGCATGTACTCCGAGCGGCTCACTTGAACTGACTTTGCAGGACTGGGAAAGGTTAAATTAAGTTCATAGAAGTCTGGAGCCCAGCACTTCCGCCACACCAGGAAGTGCTGGGGGGAAGAAGACAGGGGACACCCGGAGGGCTTCGGGTACGCAGCCGGCACTTCCGCCACACTGGGGCGTGCCTTCGGAGGAATGCCGGGAAGCAGCTGGAGCCCATCCGGGTTCCTACCCCTTATCAAGCGGGGTCATTTTTGCTAAATTGCTTGTAATTCGACCTCTCCAAATTAGAATCATTGCTGTTATTGAACTATCTGGAGTATAAACGTTTGGTCTCTTTGTAAAGGTAACATTCTCTAGTTTCACCCTTAGTAGTCAGAATCACTGTAGATGTGACTGATCAAAAGTTATGCATATTAGAACTCACAAAAAAAAACCAAATTTTTTTGTTCTCGCCTAAGTTTTTTTATGAAAATAAAGGAAAATAAAGCTGCAGTAGGTAGGTGGGGACAGAAACACACTATGTACCAACAGAATAACTTGTTGACTACTCACATTTCAAATTTGAAAAGAATACCTGTAAAAATGACATTTTTACACCAGTTTTATGTGGGCATGCCCAGGTGCTTTTTAGAGGGACCATTATCCACATTTTGGAACGTATGGAAAAAGTGTAATAACTTTTGAATGCTTCAACCCACATATATCAATGAGGGCTCTACTGAAAGCTTACACCTAAAGGAATCTATATCTACACACAGTGTCACTCTATTAGTTATAAAAATAATAAAAACAATAAAAAATACACATTTCTATGTAAAAATAGTCAATACAAGTCTTATGGGCCAAAAATATACATATATTTTTTATTTTGTACTTTTTTTTTTTATAAAATGCACACAAACTATATACATTTCTTTTACAAACTGTTACAACACAGCTCAGCGTTTTTCCCATGTGCCACTTGATGGCAGCAATCACTAGCAAGCAGAAAGCACAAGGCGTGTCACATGTCGCTCTCTGCCATTAGACGTCTCCTGGGCCGATTGATTACTTTCACGCCGTACATGCATCTATTATTTAATCGAGAGTGTATTTACGTTTATCGGTACGCTTATTCATAT
>NC_053169.1:66715798-66736962 GCF_016835505.1 Polypterus senegalus | reverse complement strand
GCATAAACGAAACCCCAAAGAACTTCCTAAAAATTTTATCCCATGTTACACTCATCCCATCTTTGTTATTTAACCAGGTTTCTGTTATTGCTATAATATCATAATTATGCTTTGCTAATACAACCCCAAACCCTCACTTACCTTACTTTTTTTTGATACTTCAGCATTAGGTAAGCTATTTTTAATGTGATCCTTCATTTACGTGTTTGCTTAGAATTTACATTACTATCATATATATAATCACTAAGCAAGACAACCATGAAAAGCACGGCAGAAGGGTGTGGTTTCACCGCCCCGACAAGTGAGACCCCCTATGCGACACAGGAAGAGCACCCCCAACCCCCAAGACCATTAGATACGACGACAACTCGCATGGCCACGCCCACAAACCCTCGGACCCCGCCCACAGAAAAAATGGCGCCTTTTATATTCATCTGTCGGAGGCCACGTGCAGTGCAGGTCATTGTCATGCACCTCCGAGCTGTTGACTGTTCATAGAGGCATGTTTCTAGCGAGGTGAATCGCAATATGCAGCGTGGAAACGGTTTGGGGGGGTATCCATGGGATCCTTAAACAATCCTTTACAACTGAGGTAACAATGAAGTAAGCAGTCTTTAAAACCAACTTTTGGTTCACGCACGATCGACGACCATAAAACGTTTTACCCCCAATACACCCATTCGCTCCGGACAAACATGCGCCTTCTTAATACTTGCAGGAACACGAAGATGTTTTCCTGCCCACCAACGCTTTTTTCACCGGAGCGCACCTGCTCTCTAGGATCACACTGCCTGCCCATTTGCCGGATTAAAAACTCACCACCACCCAGTTAGCCCCTTTCGTCTGTGGTAAGAGTCCGTTGCACGCCTGAGCCACACGCCATCTGTTATGCGCGGGTTCACTATTGTGTTGTATTTTGCTCTCCAGAGTTCCATCTTTCATTCACTTACTGTTGTATTCTTACACCAACCCGTTTAGACATCCGTGTCTTTCCAGGAGTGTTTAGCATTCAATAAATAATTATGCATGACATTGCCCGTGTGTCTATCCAGCGAGAGAGTGGGTAGCCGTTAAACCCCCATTCGGGCGCGGGAAATTTCCCCACTAAATGTGACTCCTACGCTCCCACCATTACGTCCCCACCTTGGCACCCCCCTCCTATCGTGGTCGGGTATCTTGGGGGATTAATATAGAAAGCAGCCAAACCAGGGTACCCCATGGGTCTTTAAAATTCCTTTACAACGAGGTTAAAACACAATGAAGTAGGCAGCTTAAAAAAGTTTTGGGTTCCCGCACCCTGGCACCATAGAAAACTGTTTTACACGCTACATACAGCAATTCGCTTGCGAAACATCGTCTTCTTAGATCATATGTGTCAAACTCAAGGTGAGATATTTTATACATTATTGTTATTAATGGCCCGCGTATGAAGCGCTGGTAACACAATAAATCCCATAATGCAGCGCTCAGCTGCCTTTTAAACACTTCACCGCTTTAATCAAGTCTGCTTATGATGCTGGTTATTCGAAGCTAGCCTCACGATGCAAGAGAAAAGTATTCTGAAAAATAGAGCCTTTAAAAACCGATGGGAGGCTGAGTATATGTTTACTGACATTGCCGGTAAACCCGTGTGTCTCATTTGTGGAGCTAATATGGCTGTAATTACAGAATTTAATCTATGAGACAAAACATCAGGATAACCTGAAAGACCTGAATGCAAAGCAGAAGATACAGAAAGCAGAAGAGATAAAGAAAAATCTGACACTTCGGCAGACGTTTTTACCCGTGCAAAATCACAAAGTGACTTCATGAAGCTTTCTTATAGGAGACACAATGCACCAGTGCAACTGCCCACTTTCCCCGTTGCCAAGTAATGTTGAACCAAGTCGGGGACAACGGTGTTTGCTGATAAACTGAGCGCACGGTGCTTTTGGGGACTTGAAGAACAAAAAAGAATTTTGAGTTGTTTCGCAACCAATTTGCGTCGATGTGGAAACTGATTGTAGAGATTCAGATGGAGCTGATTGAGCAGCAGGTAATGGCACACTGAGGCAAAGTACCATACTGCAGGGCCTGCTGTTATTCACTCCATTCCCGAAAATGCTCCAGCTCCATCTACATGCGGTTAGAACCCCAGCATGGTAGACCGGGGTGCCTACCCGGAGTGGGTAAGCCGATGAACCCCATTCGGCTGCAAACTAAGTCCCACAAATCGACTCATACGCCCCACGGTTGCGCCCCAACCCTTTGTACACACCCTCCACCCTCGCTACTACCGGTGGTCGGGTGTCTTGGTGAATATACAGTATATAAAAGCACCCAAAAACCGCAAGACCAATGAAAGTCTACGTCATCACAGGTACATCTGTACTTTTAAAGATGTCGACTCAAGTGACGAGTTGATGGGGACAATGAGCGGGCAATGCATTGAACAAGAAATCAGCAGACTAGCATGACGGACGGAGCTGAATCAACGTATTCCCCTTTTCCCTCCATTCCACAACCGCGCTGCACCCCTATCCGTCGCCTGGCAGGAGGGCACGGACTGTCGCCAGTTTTCAGTCACTTCAGACGATTGTGTGTTGGTTCGCCGGCATTGTTACAATGTTGCTTTTCTTGCTGATTTATTACTTTACCGATTTTTCAAATGTTAATTTTCTCCTCTGCTTAAAAAATCATTAAAAACGGTTTGATTATGCGTGTATGGTACGCCGGTTCTAGTGTTTATTAAAATGTTTACCACACTTTATCACTTCTACTTTCACATTCAAAGAATTGGCCTTTCAGTTTTTCCTTGGGCATTACCAACTATTTGACAATCTGTTTTGGAGTATTGATGCCCAGGTTAGAGAGCAACACACTTGAAAAGTGAGTGAACCACAGCATGACTGCACAGATTCATCTTGCTGCACCCTTTCCCGAACAGGGCTGACCCAGGGCTGTCTGAAACAGTAGCATCAGCCTGAAAAACTGAGACAGGGATTGCATGTTTTCATCACCCAGCTTTCACCCGATTAGGCAGGCTGCCATTAGGAGGTTTTCGAGCATCAGCATTAGCTGTGGAAATAATTGAAACATTTGAAAATCTTCCCAGATTCTCTATAAAAGGTTTTTCCTAAAACGGGAATCATGTATTTTAAATAATTGACTAAGTAAAACATTGAGAGTATTTTTTAGTATTCAGTTTTCTTTTTAATATTGGTTATGAATGTCCTGAAAAATATATTGGGGTAAAATTAGCTTTTGCATTTGAAAATGAGGAAGGAAAAAACTTTATAATATAAAGTACTAATATTCTCAAAAAATACTTGAGTCCCATAACAAAGATTCTACTCCATGACTGTCAACACTGTAAACCCAAGTCCATTTCAGATAAGGTGGGTACTATTATGACTTTTGATGAATAAAAGATCAAGGAAACCATGACTGACAAAACAGGCTTAATTTAAATAGTATTGATTAATTAGCTAATGTCTTAATTTAATAATACAAAAGAAAAGATAAGGCCAGCTTTTAAAAAAGTACAAAGAAGATAGTCCAACTTTTTCAAAAATAAGAAAGGTCCAAATGATAACAGCTGAAAAAAGCAAGAATCATGAAATTCAAAATACTTTAATCCTTAAATAGGTGAAGATCAGAATTACAAAATACCTAGGAGGTATGGGCCAAAGAGTTAAAAATACTACAAAAAATATTAACTGCAAAAAAAAGGATAATGGCAAAGGCTCAAAATACTATAAGCCAAAAGCCAGAAACAAAAAAGGGAAATACAATAGCCAAGAACTACAAAAATGACCTATTGAGATAAAAGGTGCAGTAATAGAAGCAGCCCAGGCTCATCTTTAAAAGGCAAAAAGACACAATGAACAATTAAAACCAGTACACAAAATTGCAAAAAAATTACGAAAAAGAAAAATTCCAAGACCTGCATTTCTGCCTAAAAATGTTGAATATGCATATGGGGACTATCAAGCCTTGGGAAAAGGGCCCGGTAATTGATGGACTATTGCATTGGGGAAAATGATTAAAAAGAAAATTAATGTATTCTACAGAGAAATATTTCTAGGTAAGAACTTACATATAGAATATCGTGAAAAAATTTAAAAAAAGTGATTATCCATCCATCCATTTTCAACCTGCTGAATCCAACACAGGGTCTGCTGGAGCCAATCCTATCCAACACAGGGCGCAAGGCAGGAACCAATCCTGAGCAGGGTGCCAACTCACCACAGAAAATGTGATTATGTTGATTAAATTTAGTCAGCTGAGAACATTTTAATAATGTGTTAAATTATAAGGTGAGGTTAGTTCAGATTAATTTTTTTGCACAAGAGCACCACCTGTGAATATGGGCAGTGCCCCACTACCCTGAATGCAGAGATGCCATTCAATCAATCAATCAACATTTATTTATATGCACATATTCATACAAAAAATGTAGCTCAAAGTGCTTTACAAAATGAATAGAAAATAGAAGACACAATAAAAATAAACATAAGTCAACATTAATTAACATAGAATAAGAGTAAGGTCCAATGGCCAGGTGGGACAGAAAAACAAAAAAACTCCAAAAGCTGGAGAAAAAAAAATCTGTAGGGTTTCCAGACCAGAGACGCCCAGTCCCTCTGGGCATTCTACCTAACATAAATCATCATATTTTCATGGAAGGACCTGATGATGATGGTCACGTAGACTTCTGGCTTTCAGTCCATCATTGTTGGAGCATCATGATGCTTTGAGTAGGTGGTGGTGGCGAGGCCGCACCACAAAGAAACCGGAAAAGAAACAGAAGAGAGTAGAGGGTTGCACCTGAGACCTCTATTTGAGCTCAGTTCTCCTAGACATCATTTCATTTTAGTCATTTAACCTGAAATGATCCTTTAAGATATACTGTAAAGACTTTTCTCTAGTTAATTGTTATAAGTTTAATTTAAAATGTATTGTTTTTATTTTATAACCATTGTCTTGAATGGACACCATATTATTAATTCAGCTACAAGGTACCATTGTTTACAATGGTTTGCTCAGCATTTTGATCAATGATAGTGCTTGGTTTTTGCAATTTGTCCACAATGTGTTGTTTACTGTAGTTACTGTTTGACTACGGGACTCAAAATTAGAGTTTTTGGCCTAATACTGAGTGTGTTGTTTATTTTAAGATTTGTTTATACTATTCTTTTAAGTAACTTTTTTATTTTTAGTTTTTGCTTTTTTACTTTCTATTAGTTAGTTTGTTTCAGTTAGTTTCTTGTTTAATAATTAATTGAACCATTTCTTTATTCATTTTGTAGCTGTGTTTTTCTTCTCATTTTTTCTGTGAAATAACAATCTAAGTGAATAATTGTTGCTAGTATGTGAAGGTTTAGAATGGGGATTCCCTTTGGAGGTTATTCATCCCATCCTGGGTGTGCCCATTAGAAACTAAATCCTAACAGGAAAAGCAGCTTCAGAATATTTACATAATTCTCTTTGGAAACAGGTGGACTTTATCAAAACATGTCATACTAGCTCACTTCTTCTGCTGCTTGAAAATCGTACTGGGTACATGTTCTTCAAGTGACATGAAAGTAAAAAATGCAATCAGCTTAATTCTATATAGATATGAATGAGGAGGAAACAAATTCTCTAGGTTCAGTGATATCTAAAGCACATATTGTATAAACATGTACTAAGTATTTTAAGCTACATTAAAAACAACCTCATAGCCACTTTATCAGTAGATTATAAAAAATCTATATTTCTATAGGACACTGCATTTAATTTGCAAAGTAATACAATAACCTTTTATTATAGTCCCTACCAACAATTTGGCAGCCAGCTATTTTAGCTTGTTCTTCAACACAAGTTTTACTCTCTCCACTGTAGCAGTTCTTTAAGAAATTTTATGTTTAAAAATGTGAACATCACATTTAAAAGCACATCAATCAATCCAATCACTTGAGTTGAATTCTGCTGTCTATAGAAAGCTATTTCTTACACTCCACTAGACTGTTTTTGCTCTATTGTAACTGCATGATATTGTATTTTATGTATTTCATGCATGTTTCTATCAAATGTTATTAAGTTCACCTATCCCTGTTATTTTTAATGCTGACTCACTCATAGAGAAAATTTTAATAAAAAATATCATCACTTATTCCTTGATAAAGTAACTAAAGAATTACAAAGGCTCCAACTTTATACCATTCAAGATCTTTGTAACATCTGTCAGTGCTTCATTTTTTAATTCTATATATATTTGTGTTGATGTTATTGTTTTGTTGCTTGTGTATCTGATACTCTATCATAATCATATTTGTTTTTGTAAAGTAGCTAATAATACGCGTTTGCTGGTGATTATCCTGTGTAAAATAAGTACTGTATATATCATTAAATTATAATTAAAATAGTAATCAGTACTCAACATTTTCTGTATCTTTTAGGATAGTATGTTATTTTTTGCACATAGTTATTTTATTTTAGTTTTTTATTCAGTATGTTTACATTTTGCTTAGTTTAAGAGAAATCAAAGATATTTAGGGATTGTAGCACAGCATGGCGTTTTTATCTCAGTTTTTATCTTAGTTTTCTTTGCTGTGGTTTACTAATAGCAGTGGTGAAACAGCTATTTGTTGCAGCAGCCAGAGAAGTAGAACAATTGATTTATCCCAGCTAAATGTGAGGATACGTCTTTCAGTGGTGCTGCTTGCTCTGGATTGCACAAAGACTTAATGCTCTTTTTAATCTACATCTTGCTTTGTTTGGGCTGTAAGAGAGGATCTGGTTTTGAATTGCTTTTACTGCTATTATGGTTGGTTGGCTATGTATTTCACTTTATTCAGTACACACACTTCCTTCCAGGGCTGTGGACTTGGATTTGAAGTTTTGGAGTTAGCTATTTTTGGCAGAGTCGGAGACTTGAGTCTCAAATGCTTTAATAAGCAGGATTCCTACTGCATTGACTACAACTTCAACTGTGATATTTCTCCATTTTTATTGTCTAATATAACTTGAATATGCCAACTGCAACATAAACTTTAATTTAATAATAATGACTTCTGTGCCAAGGTTGCTGAAATGGCTATAGCACTTGCACAGGGATGCCACATGATTTGGGTTACTCCGGCATAGTAAGACATGCAAATAAAGTAATGGAGCAACCTTGAGTGCCAGTGCAGCTCCTGAATGTATGTATATGCATATTATGGCTATGCACAGCAGTATGATTTCAATACATTCTGACTGATACTTTGACTGCTCTTGTTTGTTTCATTGTTTTCAAAAGAACTCAGTCCATTCCTTAGAAATAAAGGTTGGGAGGATGCTCACCACAGTCGGCCAATTCACATGACAAACCACCTGGATTGGGACCCAAGTGGTGGGTGACACCTCACCACCACACTGGAACAGTGCTGAGTTTTTTTTTGCAGTGCAAGTTTTCCCTGTAAGTTGGAGGACCTGTTTGCAGTAGGCTGGATGCTGATCAGGCTCATACCCAGGACAAACAATTACAGGTTAAGAGCCTGCTCAAGGGCCCAGCAGAGTAGAGTCAGCTTATGCAGTTTACGGGATTTGAACTGCCAACCTTCCTAATATGTTTTGTGTTTGCTGAAAGTGCTTGTTTAGCTTGGACGAAAAGAAGTTTCACTTTTGTTTACCAGTGTTTAATGGGGAAATCGCATCACATTCAACACTACTGTGTTCATAGCGAGCGGAATGTACATTGAAGATGCATCACATTGTCCCTTACATTGCTGTTAGGAATTTTAAGTGTGCATTGCATTTAGAAGCATTTTTCATATACAGATATCAAATCAACCATGTTAACACAATATTGAGCAAGCTGCACAAATTCTTTACCAGCTACAAAACTATATGGATGAGTACGCTTCACACACAAGTGCAACACAATTTACTATTTTTTCCTTGCTAAGTGGAGAGAGCACACCATGCTTCTCTCTATAACACAGTAGTTGGTTTGGCTGTGGTACAATAAACACAGTTTAGTTCCTCTTCTTTCTGCTGCTCCTGTTAAGGGGTTGCCACAGCAGATCATCTTCTTCCATATCTTCTTCCATATCTTTCTGCCTTCTGCATCTTGTTCTGTTGCACCCATCACCTGTACGTGTCCTCTCTAACCACATCCATAACCCTTCTCTTAGGCCTTCCTTCTTTCCCTCTTGCCTGGCAGCTCTATCCTTAATATCCTTCTCTAATATACTCAGTAACTCTCCTCTGCACATTTCCAATCCAAGCGTAATCTGTCTTGTTCCTACTGACCTTCATTCCTCTCCCCTTTAGAACATATCTCCACCTCTCCAGGGTCTCCTCAACCTGCTCCCTACTATACGCTTACAGATCACAATGTCATCAGCAAAACATCATAGTCCATGGGGACTCCTGTCTAATCTCATCTGTCAACCTGTCCATCACCACTGCAAATAAGAAAGGGCTCAAAGCCGATCCCTGATGTAATCCCACCTCCACTTTGAATGCATCTGTCACTCCTACTGCAGACCTTACCACTGTCACACTTCACTTCATACATATCCTGTACAACTCTTACGCATTTCCTTCTCTGCACTCCCGGCTTCCTCATATAATACCACATATATATTCCCCTTGGGATTAATAAAGCATCTATCCATCTATCTAGCTTCTCTCAAGGCACCCTGTCATATGCTTTCTTCAGGTTCACAAAGACACAATGCAACTCCTTCTGGCCTTCTCTATACAGTGGAACCTCGGTTCCGGTTCCGCCTCCATACACGCACAACTTCGGTTTATGACCAAAAGTTCCAAACTTTTGCCCTCGGTTCACAACCACACACTCGGTATACGAACAAGCCAGTTTCCCTTTCGGTTTGTGCGTGCTGATGATTTACGACGCATTGCATTCAGCCTGGTCAGGCGCAGTGTGCTTGTGCTGCATTACGCGACGCAGTGCATGCTTTCACTGTGAACTCTTTGTGCTTCTATTTCATTTCCCTTCTGGTTCAGCGCGCCTAATTACTGTATTTAAGCACGTGTTGAACCGCTCCCTGTTCATTGTTCTCAGTCAGATGTGCGTGCTTTATCTGTGATCTCTTGTGCAGTACAGTATTTCGTGGTGTTTTGCAGTTAACTGGCTTCTAAGCAAGTGAAGAGTGGTGAAAAGAAAGTTTTGCAGAAAACTGAAATCAAGCAAAGAAAGAAATTATTGAAAAGTAATGAGCATGGCATTCTTAGTTACTGATCTTGCTGCCGAGAAACCTACGATTGAATTTATTCTAAAGCAGAAAGAATCTATTAATGGAATCTATTAATGATGTTGCAAAAGGAGTTACAGCGTAATCCAGGCAGAGAGAGGCCTCAAGTGCTGGAAGAGGTGGAAAAACTGTTTACCCAGTTTACTCATTTACCAGTTTGAGGAACCCGTGCTTTCAAGCAGCACAATGTAAACAAAGCCAGACTGCCAGTAATGTGGAGGGCAAACACAAAGGGTTGGGTCACAAGGACTTTGTTTTTGGAATGGCTGCATGAGGCTTCTACTCCCACCAGCTGAACAGATAAAAACAGCAGAAACCCAAGAAATCACAAGAGAGAAAACACCTGAAGGAAAACATCCCTCCATCGCGGAGCCAGACTCTCCCTCTAAACTGTAACCTCCCTCTCCATCCAGTTCCTCCTCACTTCATGCCAGAACCTCGACTCATGCAAGGTTAGTTTTCTTGGTGGTTTATGGTTTTTGTAGCACGGATTTTCAAATGTTCATTTTTAGGTTAAAGTGAATTGTTGCAGTGTTACTTTTCACTTTTTTCAAATGTTCATTTTTTTTTCCCCCTGTGCTTAAAACTCATTAAAAAAAAGTGTTTACAGAAAGTGGTTCATAGCGTGATTTGTTGCAATGTTACTTTTCTTGGTGGTTTATTAAATTACAGATTTTTCAAATGTTTCTTTTTTTTCCCCTGTGCTTAAAACTCATTAAAAAAAGTGTTTATACAGTGATCAGTTGCAAGGCTATAGCGAAACTCCTGTAATGTTACTTACTTGGTTGCTTGTGGTTGGTTTTTAAATAAAGTTCAGATTTGTTCTAATGTTCTTTTTCCCCGTGCTTAAAACTCATTTAAAAAGTTTTTATACAGCGATCGGTTTGCAAGGCTATAGCGCAAACTGCTGCAATATTAGAGACACAGAGAGAGAGCGGGCTCACGCGAGAGAGAGAGAGAGAGAGAGTGCTGACTTCCGTGTGGAGAGAGAGAGAGGGAGCTCGTGCAGCTGAAAGTGATTTGCATTGCGTTGCAGCTGAGCAGGGAGCCTGGGTGTTTGTATCAGTGTTATTCAATGTTTTTACATTAGTTTACTATTACACTGTGCATTCTATGGTGCAATTAACTATATTTGTGCTTAAAAATCTTTAAAAAAATATATTTACAGTTTGTACAGTCTGGAACGGATTAATTGTATTTACATACAATCCTATGGGGTAAATTGCTTCGGTTCACAACCAAATTGGTTAACAACCAGAGGTTTTGGAACGAATTATGGTCATGAACCAGGGTTCCACTGTACTTCTCCATCAACATCCTCAGAGCAAACAATGCATCTGTGGTGCTCTTTCTTGACATGAAATCATACTGCTGCTGCACTAATCACCACCTTCCTTCTTAACCTAGCTTCCACTACTCTTTCCCATAACATCATGCTATGGCTCATCAGTTTTATCCCCCTGTAGTTATTACAGTTCTGCACATCCCCCTTATTCTTAAATATCGGCACCAGTACACTCCTTCTCCACTCCTCAGGCATCCTCTCACTTTCCAAGATTACATTAAACAATCTGGTTAAAAACTCCACTGCCATCTCTCCTAAACACCTCCATGCTTCCACAGGTATGTTAGAACATTAGAACAATCTAGACGAGAACAGGCCATTCAGCCCAACAAAGCTCGCCAGTCCTATCCACTTGTTTCCTCCAAGAAAACATCAAGTCAAGTTTTGAAAGTCCCTAACGCCTTACTGTCATACCACACTACTTGGTAGCTTATTCCAAGTGTCTATCGTTCTTTGTGTAAAGAAAAACTTCCTAATGTTTGTGCAAAATTTACCCTTAACAAGTTTCCAACTGTGTCCCCATGTTCTTGATGAGCTCATTTTAAAATACAAGTCTCGATCCACTGTACTAATTCCCTTCATAATTTTAACCACTTCAATCATGCCACCTCTTAATCTTCTTTGCTTAAACTGTAAAGGCTCAGCTCTTTTAATCTTTCCTCATAATTCAACCCCTGTAGACCTGGAATCAGCCTAGTCGCTTCTCTGGACCTTTTCTAGTGCTGCTCTGTTCTTTTTGTAGCCTGGAGACCAAAACTGCACACAGTACTCAAGATGAGGCCTCACCAGTGCATTATAAAGGTTGAGCATAACCTCCTTGGACTTGTACTCCACAGATCGTGCTATATAACCTAACATTCTGTTAGCCTTCTTAATGGCTTCTGAACACTGTTGGGAAGTTGATAGCTTGGAGTCCACTATGACTCCTAAATCCTTCTTATAAGGTGTACTCTCGATTTTCCGACCGCCCATTGTGTATTCAAACCTAATATTTTTACTTCCTATGTGTAATACTTTACATTTACTGACATTAAATTTCATCTGCCACAAATCTGCCCAAGCCTGTATGCTATCTAAGTCCTTCTGTAATGATATAACGGATTCCAAATTATCTGCTAATCCACCTATCTTGGTATCATCTGCAAACTTAACCAGCTTGTTACTTATATTCCTATCTAAATCATTTATATACAGTAATCCTCTCGATCACGGGGTTATGCTTCAGACACCCAGCGATAGGTGAAAAATCACATGAAGTAGAAACCATATGTTTGTATGGTTATTTTTGTATATTTTAAGCCCTTATAAACTCTCCCACCGTTAACATTATTAGAGCCTCTAGACATGAAATAACACCCTTTAGTCAAAGCGTTTAAACTGTGCTCCATTACAAGACAGAGATGACAGTTCTTTCTCACAATTAAAAGAATGCAAACATATCTTATCTTCAAAGGAGTGCCATCAGGAGCAGAAAATGTCAGAGAGAGCAGCTTTCGCTAAGAAAAGCAAACAATCAAAAAATCAATACTTGCTTTTAAGTATACAGAAGCACTGCGATAAGCGGCATTTTGTAGAGCGCCTGTGTCCTCTGTGCAAACAGCCCTCTGCTCACACCCCTCCGTCCAGGCAGAGGGGGTGAGAAAGATAGAGAAGCAAACAATCTCAAGCACCGCGTGGGTATAGCATATCTTATATCATTGAGGAGTTTTAGTTAATATGTAATACATGCTCTGATTGGGTAGCTTCTAAGCCATCCGCCAATAGCTTCCCTTGTATGAAATCAACTGGGCAAACAAACTGAGGAAGTGTGTAGCATAAATTAAAAGACCCATTGTCTGCAGAAAGCGGCGAACCAGCGAAAAATCTGTGATATATATTTAGATGTGCTTACATTTAAAATCCGATAGAGTGAAGCCGCGAAAGTCGAAGGGCGCGATATAGCGAGGGATTACTGTATATTAAAAATAGCAGCGCCCTAGCACT
This sequence comes from Polypterus senegalus, assembly GCF_016835505.1. NCBI lineage: Eukaryota > Metazoa > Chordata > Cladistia > Polypteriformes > Polypteridae > Polypterus > Polypterus senegalus. The sequence continues at coordinate 66,724,407 of NC_053169.1, read as the reverse complement.
GACCCTGTGGAACACCACTCATAACATCGCCAGTTCTGATGAGGTTCCTCGCACCATCACCCTCTGCTTCCTGTGTCTGAGCCAATTCTGCACCCATCTAAAAACATCACCCTGAACTCCCACTTCTTTTAACTTGATGCCCAACCTCTCATGTGGCACCTTATCAAATGCTTTCTGAAAGTCCAGATAAATAATATCATAAGCTCCACTTTGATCGTATCCTTTTGTTGCCTCCTCATAGAATTCCAACATGTTAGTAAAACACGACCTCCCTCTTCTGAACCCATGCTGACTGTTCAGAATAACTCCTGTCCTTGCCATGTGTTGCTCAATCTTATCCTTAATAATTCCTTCCATTAATTTTCCTGTGATGCTTGTTAAGCTTACTGGCCTATAGTTGCTTGGATCTGCCCTGTCACCCTTTTTATATAATGGGATGATATTTGCCATTTTCAGTCCTTTGGAATCTCTCCAGTGCACAGTGACTTCCTAAAAATGTGTCAAGGGTTTATATATGTACTCACTAGCCTCCTTAAGAACACGAGGATAAATATTATCTGGGCCTGGTGATTTCTCCCTCTACAATTTCCAAATCCCTCAGTACCTCCTTAGTAGTTGTTTGGCAGGTTATCCACTTGCTCACTTGTAAACACCTCAGAAAAATGTAAGTTTAGGGCATCTGCTATTTCATTGTCTGTATCTTTTAATTCCCCTTTACTATTCCTGATGAACTTGACCTCCTCCTTAACTGTTCTTTTACTACTAAAATACTGAAAGAATCTCTTGGGGTCTTCTTTCGCCTTATCTGCTATATTCCTCTCCAACTGTCTTTTAGCCTCTCTGATATCCTTCTTAATGGTTGCCCTCATTTTCTCATACGCGCTACGGTTCTCTTTGCAGTCATTAGTCTTATATGCCTTATACAGCAGTTTTTCCTTTGCAACTTCTTTTTAAATCTTTATTAATCCATCGTGGAGTTTTTTAGTTTCCTATTACTTCCAAATTTAGGTATGTATCTGTCCTGCATTACATGTAAAACATTTTAAACCTGTTCCACTGCTCCTCGACTGTCTCCACATTTAAAAGCTTATCCCAGTCTATCCTACTTAGACTTTGTGCATCTGCTCAAAATTAGCCCTACTAAAGTTCAACTTAACAATTTTAGTCTTTGCATCTGTACTCTTACAAAATACTGAGAATTGTATTACATTATGGTCACTTGACCCTAGTGGTTCAATCACCTCTACACCCTCAATTCTATCCTGATTATTACAGAATACTAAATCCAGATAGGCTTCACCCCTTGTTGGTGCTTTAACATGCTGTGTTAAAAACAGTCGCTGATTACTTCTAAAACTCCTGCTCTTGTGCTCCTCCATCTGTAAGGTTATCCCAGTTAATATTTGGATAATTAAAGTCCCCATGACTATAATATCCCCTGTAAACTTGCCTTTTGATATTACTAAAAGATGTGTGTTGAAATTACTGTCTGAATTGGGTGGTCTATAACACACTCCTAAAATGAGACCTTTTCCCTAATATTTTCCAGGCAAGCCACATGTCCTCACTAAGATGGGGCTCATCATCCAACTGAAGATGACTTACATTTAATTCCTGTTTGGCATAAACAGCAACCCCACCTCCTTTTCTGTTCTGTCTATCCTTCCTAAAAATGTGTATCCCTCTATGTTACACTCATCCCCATCTTTGTTATTTAGCCAGGTTTCCGTTATTGCTATAATATCATAATTGTGCTCTGCTACATACAACTCCAACTCACTTACCTTATTTTTGATACTTCTAGCATTAAGGCAAGCTATTTTTAATGTGTTAATCCTTCTATCTTTACGTGTTTGCTTAAAATTTACATTACTATGCATTTTTATTTCTACACCATTGTTTGTTCTTCCATGTATAGATCTAAATCTGGCCTGTCCTAAACTCCCTGCCCCCATTCCCTAGTTTAAACAATCCTCGACTAGCCTACACATACGCCTCCCCAATACATTGGTGCCCCTCGGTTCAGATGTAACCCGTCACGGCGAACAGGTCCCATCTGTTCCAAAAGGAGTCCCAATGCCCCATAAACCTATACCCTTCTACCCTGCACCAAGATTTGAGCCACGCGTTAAGCCTTCTAATCTCCTCAATCTTACCTGGACTGGCGTGGCACAGGCAGAACTTCGGAGAAGACTACCTTGTCAGTTCTGCTCCTCAGCTTGGTACCTAACTCTTTGAATTTGGATCGCAGAACTGACAGACTACCCTTATGTATGTCATTTGTTCCAACGTGGACAATGACAACTGGATCCACCCCCGCTCTGGCCAAGAGCCTATCCACCCTTCCAGGAGGTCTCCCACCTGTGCTCCCGGAAGGCAACACACCGCGAGACTCTCTCTCTCTGGAGCACACCTGCGCTTCAATCCCCCTAATGATTGAGTCCCCAACTATCACTACCTCTCTCTTTTTGGGAACTGGTTTTGAGGTGGCCCGTTGGGGCTCCTCAACCTACCACCTCAGAATTATCAGAGTCACCGTCCAGCTCCGCCAGGACATGATAACGTTAGACACTTCTAATTCTGGGGTTGATGCCCGGACAGTGTGCACCCTTTACCTTACGCTTGTGACCGTGACCCACCTATTCCTACCTGTCTGGTCTGGAATCTCCTCCAGCGCCACCTTAGGGGTGCACACTATCTCTAAAGGACACCTGGGCCAAGTCCGCCAATTCTCTATTACAACGCAGGTCAGCCAACTCCTCCTCCAGTTCAGCGACCCTGAGCTCGAGGTGCTGGATCAGCTGGCATCTCTTGCAGATGTAGCCCTCATAGACAACTGGCTCTTCCAAACCATCATCTAAAAGTCCAACATCCAACAGGACTTGCATTGCACTGGCCTCATTATTAAAATTTGATTTGGGATTACTAAGCTGCCTTAACTATATATTTTTTTTCTTAAAATTAAATTTCTTCTTCTTTCAGCTGCTCCTTAACTTAAATGGTAACACTAAGATCTGCTACAGATATTTTACACCTTTTCCCCTTAAGCTCCTGTACTGTTCTCCCTCTCAGCTGCCTGCTATTTGCCTTTCTATGAGGTTAACTTTACTTTTCTCTGTCTCTTCTAACTTTGCGCTCTTCTTACTTATAAGCTCTTCACTCGCACTGTTTGTATTCCCCCGTATTAATACGCTGCTGCCCACTTAACTGTTCTGCCTCTGGACCGCTAAGGACTGTTTAATCTAAAATAAACAAATAAATAAAACTTTACTACCTTATTTGCTCCTACTGCTCCTTGTGCCTGATCGGTGTCTTAACGCAGGCCGCTTACCTGAGCACTACTGAGTTTCCACCTTTTACTGCTTTGAAGTCAGCCGCGGCCTTTTTCTTTTCCTTTAAACTAAGGAATCGCTGTTACGACGACGCGGTTATTTATTTACAAATGCCGATATCAGTTACTGCTGCTTTCTACCCTGCCGCCTCGATGCTAATTCAAATACAGATAACAAGAAAAAGAACAAGTACAAGTACAAATAACTTTTCCAAGCGCACTTCCAAACACCCAGCTACTTTTGCTCTTGTGCGGGCGAAAAAAAAGCAAAAAAAAAAAAAAACTTTAAAAATTCCCACACGGTTCCTTAGCGGCAACCAAAACCCAAGTTTTTAAGAGCAAAATGTATTTTTTTAATGTAAATCTCACACCACAGAACAAACCAACAACTCTCAACAGACTCTAGCGTTTGCAAAGCACATGTGACTCTTACCTGGAACAATGGCCCTTCCATTTTTCATCTATTTCATAGCTGTCCTTTCGTCCTCCTTGTGAATCCGTTGCACTTCCTGATTCACTATCTCCACGTCATCCAACCTCTTCTCTCTCTTGTTCTCTTTATTCATTAGCCTCTCAAAGTACTTTTTCCATCTGTTCACACTCTCCTCACTTGTGAGTATGTTTCCATCTTTATCCTTTATCACCCTAACTTGCTGCACATCTTTCTCAGCTCGGTCCCTCTGTCTAGCCAATCGGTACAGGATCTTTTCTCCCACCTTAGTGTTCAATCTTTCATACAACTCGTCATACGCCTTTTCTTTAGCCTTCTCCACCTTTTTCCTTACCTTGTGCCTTAGCTCGTTGTACTCTCTCTGTATCTCTCTGACTATCCCACTACTTCTTTGTCATCTTCTTCTTCTGTATACTCTCCTGTATACTCAATATATTAACAGTGTGTTTTATTAGCATTGCAAGGGAGTTTTATTACAGTTTTTTTAAATGAGATGTGAGGCTCAATTGATGGATTGCCGAAAGAAAATTTATTTCTAATTTAAAATATTCAGTTTGCTTCACTGCATTTGGTTAGAGAAGGATAATTATATCTTTGAAAGATGTTGCCTAAGAAGTTGTTAATTCTATATTTTTGTTCAGCAGTAAAAATAAATGAACAAATGAATCATATAATCATCTCTGAAATGTTTTCATTACTTAAGAAGATAATTGTGTCAGAAGTGCATAAAAGTGATGGTTGAGGGATTCTGTATTATAAAGTATTATATTCTGCTTATTTGTATTTCAAATTCACTTTAGAGAAAAGCCAAGCAAAATGTCATTTTGCTTGGTTTTTCTCTACATTCATAATGGCTAACACGGTACAACAACCTAGTACTACAAATTCACTTTATAAACTTCAGAGTGGCAACAAATGTTATATTTATTTACAGAGTTGAATTAATATGCATTAACCATTTGTCATCATATAGTTGCAAATGCTGCTTAATATTATTATTATTATTATTATTATTATTATTATTATTATTATTTTAAGTTAATCCAGCTAATAGCAATTCAGCCTCTTCACTGTCCCCCTTCTAGCTGTTACTCCTGTATTCATTAGCACATCTCAACAGCTCAGCTCCAATGTGTCATATAGCTCTTGTAAATTAACTAGTGATAAATCTCTTTATCAAACAGTACATCCACCACACACCACAGATAATTAATTGAACTGATACCTATATTGTGCTGAATTCAATTCCATTTTCCTATGACTAGCACATTATCCTCCTGAAAAAGCCCATTCACAGATGGTTTCACTGCTGTCATGAAAGGATACATCTGACAGGCACCTCCAGAGTCAGATTTCAGCCCTGATCTGTATGGAGTTTTTCTGCCATGTATAACTCTAGCTTTCCTTCCACGATATATAGGTTATATGTTAACTCTAAATACTAGGCCCAGAATGGGAGCAGGTGTGAATGAAGGTGTGAGAGTGGAATCTATGGGTTTGCTACTGCCCTACACAACATGCTGCCTGTTCAGGCTCCATCATCTGAAAGCAATAACAAAACATTGAAAATTTTATAATTTATAGTTTCTTGTATATTACTCGTATTCAAGCATTTAAAATATTAAGTGTTTTTTTAATTATTATATAATTATGTTTATCATTTGGTGAGTCACCTATCAACAATAGCAAGTACATTAATAAAACTGTGAAACAAATTTACGTAACCCAAGGTCATGGGATACTTTCATTATTAAAGCTGTAGAATTTACAAATACAGTTTTTCCTCCTGGTTTCATATTATCTATACTAATAAAAGGCAAAGCCCTCACTCACTCACTCACTGACTCACTCACTGACTCACTGACTCATCACTAATTCTCCAACTTCCCGTAGGTAGAAGGCTGAAATTTGGCAGGCTTATTCCTTACAGCTTACTTACAAAAGTTGGGCAGGTTTCCTTTCGAAATTCTACGCATAAGGGTCATAACTGGAAGCTATTTTTCCCCATATAATGTAATGGAGTCTTGAGTTGGAGATGGGCGTGTGGTTTTGAGTGTGACATCATCACGCCTCCCTAAATGTAAGTGCGAGAGAACAAGGAAGATTCCAAACAGCGATGAGCACAAAACGCCATTTCACAATTGAGAAGGCAGAAAAACATTATGAAGCAAATGATGCATACAAGCATATTCATAAGTACAGCTACTGCGGAAACAAAGCACGGCGTGAACCGTAAGTTTATATTAAATTAAGTTCATAGACAGGCTGCCACTAGCGTTTGTAATTTAGTGCCTGCCCATATAAGGTCAGTCCATCAGCGCAATCCAATACAAACACTGCCACTAAATATTCACGTGTGAAGGACTGTGCTTATGCAGAGGAAGATGAGATGGTCAGGGTGGTGTTTGGCACAAACTCATTGAAACTGCGAGAGAAACTTTTAAGTGCCGGGTCTTAGCTGACATTACACGAGATGGCACCAGTACAGCTGGGAACCTTCGATGCAAGAACACCAAGCTGCTCACGGAACTGACGCAATGCGCAGACAAAAGCAACAGTTCCAAAGAGTGCTGAACAAAACCGAATTACACAATTGAGAAGGCAGCAAAAATATGAAGCGCCTTATACATACAATCATATTCATAAGTGCAGCTACTGCGGAAACAAAGCACACGGTGGAAAAAGTGAATGTCCTGCTAAAGGAAGACAGTGAAAAAAACGTGCATGCAGTTTGTCACATCACAGATAAAGAGGAAGACGAGCTGTTTATTGATGCAGTAAGGAACTAATCGATGAATGAAACCTCTTATCTTTACAACGATTGACAAACACGGAATGTAACTTGAACACATCCTACAAATACGAGCCTGATTGAAAGAAATAATGATAATCAAATCCTTGATGACAGCAACATTCAATAACACTCACAAAACAATTACTGTATATTGACAATCATGTTACGTTATTTTTAAAATGTTCCCTTTTCTTTTCATAACTTCTACTTCTCCACTGCGTACACGGGTATATATATATAAATGTATATATATACCCGATCTACAATACATACTTTAGCATAGACAAGCCACACGCTGTGCGCAATTGTAGAGTCTTCTAACGCCGATATCGAGGTTCGATTCCCGAGAGGGGTGTACTGACTATGTACGTTGCCACCTGATTCATTTTACCTTCGTGATCTCCTTGGTTTGGGACGTGATGAAAAATATTAGGTTAACGCGAGAATCATGTTACGCTATTTTTAAAATTTTCCCTTTCTTAGCACAAGCACAGCTGAGAAGCTTCGATGCATGTACTCCATAACGCTGCTAAAAATAACGATTTAATCACACTTTCAATTCCAAGCAAACGGAACTTTTGTCAATGCATGATTTCCTGGTACATCCATTACACTGATGCACACATCACAGCTATAAAAATGTTAGAGTCGGAATAAAGCGCTCCTACGACTGATCATTTCGACTACCCGAGCGAAGCCTTGATAAAAGCATGGTTTTGTGCACACTGAAAAGCAAGCAAAATTAGATGCATTACAGAAAGCGGACTTTGTGGCTCTTACTGGGGATCATTGGACTTCGTGACCGCTAGTAATTCTAAATACATCTAATTACAAAATGTTCAATGATCACACTGTTTTAGCCTAATGTACAAAATAATTTTGGCTAATGTTACTCAGAGTTTAAAGAGTAAGCTGGTCAAATTACCTTTTATGTTTCTGACTTATTTTTTAAGAAGAAAACTGCACTTTATGTTGAAATTTTGGTTATTATTATTTAAAGACAATACTATTCTGAAAATGTACTTAAAGTACTTAAACTACCACTTTATTTTTAAGTCTGCCCAATTTTAACCAGGGATGATATTTTTGTTTCTGTTTTGAATTCAAATGCAGTTTAAAAGCTTTTTTTCAGAAATTAAAACAGCTTCAGTTTACAATATTCATGTCCATGTCTATTATTTGATTCTGTCGCCCACTAAAACCGTTTTAAATTAAAAAAAAACATTTGCATTTGGGGCAAATTTACGTAGCGATTACATACCATTAATCAAGATTAATTTTACACAGCCTCTAATTAATTGGATTAATTTTTTAATCGAAGTCCCACCCCTATATATAATATATATATATGTAGATTTGTATATATATGTGTATATACAGTATATATGTAGATATGTATATGTTGTATATACAGTATATATGTGTATGTATATGTATATGTATATATATGTATATATATATATATAGATGTATATATATATATATATATATATATGCCAGCATGCCAGCAACAATGACAATGACAAAACAATTACATTGTCAATCATGTAATGCTATTATTAAAATGTTTCCTTTCTTTTATGCAATAGGTATTTGATATATATATATATATAATATAAATAGATAGATATGACAACAACACTCAATGACAAAACAATTACATTAACAATCATCTTATTCTTTTTAAAATGTTTGCTTTTCTTTTTCATAACTTCTTTAACACTACTTCCGCCATGGCTGGTATTCTGCTAGTATATCATATATTTTCCTGTTCATATTAATTTTTACTTAAATATTCAACTGTCTTTGAACTTGTAAAATATCAGGCGTAGTGAATTATCAGTATTAGTGAGTATGAGTAAGAATACTTATTTGGCTGAAGAGTTGTTATATTTTAACATTTCCATTTTTAATGCTGAATTAGTTTATTTAAAAGTAAAGCATAACACAGTAGTGGTCATTCTTATGTAAAGTGTAGTATGTCAATATAATAAACTTTTTAGCATTATTTGTAATTGTAAATAATTTTTTTC